>NC_035232.1:0-15698 GCF_905115235.1 Hermetia illucens | reverse complement strand
ATATTTACTAAAAAAAAATTTTTTTTTTATAAAAGTAAAATTTTTATTCAATTAAAATTAAATAATTTTATTTGGTAAACTTTAAAAAATAGTTTAATTTTATTTATGTAATAAAAAGTGGAAACGTACAATAATTAAAATTGTTGAAAAAAATAGTGAATTTATATTAAAATGACTATTATAATATAAATATATTAATTTATAAAAAAACTTTTTATTTCAACAAACTATATATATTAACTTAATCATGGAACTTATTAACTAATAATTATTTTTATAAACCCTGAAATTTTTTAGAGAAATACAATATGTTTACATATTGTATAATAAAATTTTAAATTAAATATAGTCTTTAATAATTACAATAAAATATTTTTATAACAGTAATATAATACAGTATATTATATTATTAAATTAAAATTTTATTATATATATATATAATAAGAAAAATTTAGTTATTTAAATAAAATTAGATACTTAATTGATTTAATTAAAAGTAAAATTAGTGTTTATTTTAAATATAAATTTATAACATAAAATAATAATTAATTTAAAAAAAAAAAAAAAAAAAGCACCATTACTTTAATTATTTAGAGTTGGGGGAAAAGGGGTTATTTATAAATAAAAGTTATTTATATTAAGGGTTAATATTATTAAAAGTATTAATTTTACAAAAGTATCAATAAGTAAATAATATTAAATGAATTAAAATTAAAAATTTTACTAAATTAATTAGGTAAAGTTTTATTTTGGCTTAAAGATTTATTTATAATTTATTTTACATGTAAATTTTTGTGGGGATTGATTATTAATTAAAAATTTTTAATTTTATTTTTAGTCGCAGTAATTGATATTATTTATTTAAGAAATTAAGAAATAGTAATATTATTTAATATTGGTAAAATTTGTGCCAGCAACCGCGGTTATACATAAAATGTAAATAAATCTTATTGGTAATAATTAATTTGTTAAGTTAGGTTAAGTTAATTTGTACTATATTTATTAGGTGAAATTTTAAATATGGATTAAGTTAAATTTAAAGATAATGAAGTTAGTAAATTTTAGTAATAAACTAGGATTAGATACCCTATTATTTAGAATGTAGGTTAAAAATATCTGAGTAGTAATAGTTATGTTCTTGAAACTTAAAAAATTTGGCGGTATTTTAATCTATTCAGAGGAACCTGTTCTATAATCGATAATCCACGAGGACTTTACTTAAACTTGTTTTTCAATTTGTATACCGCCGTTATAGATTATCTTATAAGAGAATTAATTTTCTTAATTTTTTTTAAAAAGTATATCAGGTCAAGGTGCAGTTTATGTTTAAGGAAGAAATGGGTTACAATAAATTTATATTTAAACGGAGGTAGAATTGAAAAATTTTACTGAAGGTGGATTTGAAAGTAAAATTATGTATATAGTTAATTTGACTTTGGCTCTAAAATATGTACACATCGCCCGTCGCTCTTATTACTTTATTAATAATATAAAATAAGATAAGTCGTAACATAGTAGAATTACTGGAAAGTGATTCTAGAATGACAATTTAAAGCTTATTTAGTAAAGCATTTCTTTTACATTGAAAAGATTATTGTGCAAATCAATATAAATTGAAGAATAGTATTTATTTATTTATTTTGTTTAAGGTGTTGTTTTGAGTATTAAAAATAATTATAACTAAGAGTGTTTAAGTATAGTTTATAGAAAAAATAATTTTAATGATAGAGTAAAGTATTGTAAAAGAATGTTGAAAAATTTTTGAAAAATTTTTATTTAAAAAGAAAATTTAATTTATTGTACCTTGTGTATCAGGGTTTATCTATTAAAATCTATTTATTATAGATTTCTCGATTTTAAAGGAGTTAATAGTTTATTTGAGTTAATGTAAAAAAATTATTTATAATAAACTGTTAGAAATGAAAAGTTATTCGGCTTTAAAGGTATCTAGTTTTTAAAGAAATAAATTTAATTTATTAATATGGGCAGAAATTTAATTGTTAAAATGTTCTGTAAATTATTAAAAGTAATTCATGGGATAAGCTGTGAATTAAAGTCTTAAAATAAGTTAATAATTTATAATAAATGTATGTTTAGAAATAGCAATCGTTAATAAATTTGTTATAATTTATTTTATTGATATATTATTTAGTTATTATTTAAGTATTTATTTAAATATTAATTTTAATTTTAAAAATTAAGCAATAATGATAAAATTAGTATAAAATGTTGTATAAGTAAATTGAACTGAAAGATTAAGTTAAAGAACTCGGCAAATTAATGAATATTCGCCTGTTTAACAAAAACATGTCTTTTTGAATTTAGTTTAAAGTCTAGCCTGCCCACTGATTGTTTTAAATGGCCGCAGTATATTAACTGTGCAAAGGTAGCATAATCATTAGTCTTTTAATTGAAGGCTTGTATGAATGGCTGAACGAGATATTAACTGTTTCAATTTAAATTTTAGAATTTTATTTTTTAGTCAAAAAGCTAAAATATAATTGAAAGACGAGAAGACCCTATAGATCTTGATAATTGATATATTAAGTTTATAAAGAATATTTAAAATTTTATATAAAGAATTATTTTATTGGGGTGATAATAAGATTTAATAAACTCTTATATAAATTAAACATAAATTAATGAATAATTGATCCATTAGTAATGATTAGTAATTTAAGTTACCTTAGGGATAACAGCGTAATTTTTTTAGAGAGTTCTTATCGATAAAAAGGATTGCGACCTCGATGTTGGATTAAGAGATAGAGTTGGGTGTAGCAGTTCAACTTTAAAGTCTGTTCGACTTTTAAATTCTTACATGATCTGAGTTCAAACCGGCGTGAGCCAGGTTGGTTTCTATCTTTAGTAAATTAAAATATTTTAGTACGAAAGGACCAAATATTTAAAATATAGTTTTTAAATTTATGAAATTTATTAATTTTAACTACTATTTTGGCAGATTAGTGCAATAAATTTAGAATTTATGTATGTAATTAAATATTACAAATAGTAAATGAATATTATAGAATTATTATTATCTTTTATTGGGAGTTTACTATTAATTATTTGTGTTTTAGTTAGAGTGGCTTTTTTGACTCTTTTAGAGCGAAAAGTGTTAGGGTACATTCAGATTCGAAAGGGACCTAATAAGGTTGGACTTATAGGAATTCCTCAGCCTTTTTGTGATGCAGTTAAGTTATTTACGAAGGAGCAAACTTACCCTTTAGTTTCTAATTATATTTCTTATTATTTTTCGCCTGTTTTTTCTTTCTTTTTGTCACTTTCGTTATGAATATGCATACCTTATCTAGTAAATTTGTATTCTTTTAATATAGGAATTTTATTTTTTTTATGTTGTACTAGCTTGGGGGCCTATACTGTAATAATTGCTGGATGGTCATCAAATTCAAATTATGCTTTATTAGGTGGGTTACGATCTGTTGCTCAGACAATTTCATATGAAGTTAGTTTGATTTTGATTTTATTATCTTTTGTGTTTTTGATTGGGGGCTATAATTTTATTGATTTTTTTTTGTATCAAAAATATATTTGATTTGTAAGTTTATCTTTTCCGTTGGGGCTGATTTGGTTTGTTTCTAGTTTAGCCGAAACTAACCGAACTCCATTCGATTTTGCTGAGGGTGAATCAGAATTAGTATCAGGGTTTAATGTAGAGTATAGAAGAGGTGGATTTGCTCTAATTTTTTTAGCGGAATATTCAAGAATTTTATTTATAAGAATACTTTTTTCTTTATTGTTTTTGGGGGGGATAATTAATAGTGTGGTGTTTTTTTTTGAACTAGTTTTTATTTCTTTTTTATTTATTTGAGTTCGGGGGACTTTACCTCGGTTTCGATATGATAAGTTAATATATTTAGCCTGAAAAAGTTTTTTACCCCTATCATTAAATTATTTAATTTTTTTTATTGGAATTAAGTTATTTTTGTTAAGATTAATTATTTGAATAAATTTTAGTAAAGTTAATAGAAAGTTACATTTCTATCCTATGTTTTCAAAACATAAGCTTATTCAAGCTCATTAACTAGTCTAAAAGGGTGTCTCATCATTTAGTAATGAGCGGATTAATAATATAATAGGAAAAATATAGAACAGTTAAAATTTGTCCTGTGAGAATGTATGGATCTTCAACAGGCCGAGCTCCAATTCAGGTTAGTAAAATTACTGTAATAGTCATAAATCAAAATAAAATTTGATTAATTGGGTAGAATTGGATTCCTCGAAATTTTCTGAGATGATAAAATGGCAAAATAAAAAGGATTGCAATTGATATAACTAGGGCAATTACTCCACCTAATTTATTCGGGATGGACCGAAGGATTGCGTAAGCAAACAAGAAGTATCATTCGGGTTGAATATGAACGGGTGTAACAAGTGGATTTGCGGGGATAAAATTATCTGGGTCTCCTAATAGATACGGATTAATTAAAGTTAATAATACAAGAGCTATTATTATGACAATGAATCCAACAATATCCTTAAATGTAAAATAGGGGTGAAATGGAATCTTGTCAATGTTAGAATTTACCCCTAATGGATTATTTGATCCAGTTTGATGGAGAAATAACAGATGAATCATAGTTATTGCGGCAACAATAAATGGAAGAATAAAATGAAACGTAAAAAATCGGGTCAGGGTTGCATTATCAACAGCAAACCCCCCTCAAATTCATTGTACCAGAGTTGTACCTAGATACGGGATGGCTGATAAAAGGTTAGTAATAACTGTTGCCCCCCAAAATGATATTTGTCCTCACGGGAGAACATAGCCTATGAAGGCAGTTCCTATTACTAGAAATAAAATTACAACTCCCACTATTCATGTGTGTATGTATAAAAATGAATTATAGTATATTCCTCGCCCAACATGGAGGTAAATGCAGATAAAAAAAAAAGAGGCTCCGTTAGCGTGCAGAGTTCGTAATAATCAACCATAGTTTACGTCTCGACAAATGTGGGTAACTCTATTGAATGCTATGTCAATGTTTGCAGTATAGTGTATGGCAAGGAAAAGTCCTGTAATAATTTGGATAATAAGACAAAGACCTAGAAGTGAACCGAAATTTCATCAAGATGAAATATTGGCAGGAGCGGGTAAATCTACTAATGCATTATTGGCAATTTTAAAAAGGGGGTGTCTTACTCGTATAGGTTTATTCATTAGTTAGAGAATATGGGACGTAGGGGTCCGTGAAAAATATTAGTAATTTTTACTACTGCAATTAGGGTAAGTAGTAAATAATTTATTAATAAAATAGTAATTATGTTTGTGGGGAAATTATAAAGGTTTATTAGTGACAGTCTGTTGGTAGGTGTGAAATTAATGGGAGTATTAAATTTAAATAAGTTGTCTATAGGGAAAATAGAAGAAACTAGGTTGTTGTCAGTAAGTAGTATAATAAAAACAATAAATGAAATACTAGTTACGACGAATATAGAAATTTTTATAGAAAAAGTGAATATTTCATTTGACGCTAAAGAGGTTACATAAATAAACAGAATTAATAATCCTCCTAAAAAAACTAAGAATAAAATATATGAGTATCAAAATGAGTTAAATATAAGACCAGTAATTAAGCACGTAAAGAATGACTGAATAAGTAATATTAATCCTATAGCTAGGGGGTGTTTTATTTGTATAAAAATTATTCTTGAAATGATAGCTATTTGGTATAAAATAATTTGAGTAATTTCAGAAAATAGTTTAAGTAAAATATTAATTTTGGGGATTAATGATAAAGAATTTCTTTTTTTCTGAAGTTTTAAAAGATATAATCTTATTTTTGGTTTACAAGACCAATGTTTTTATTAAACTATTAAAACTAATGTTAATATTAATTTATTGAGTTGTTCCTATGATTTTATTTGTGATAGGGGTTTTTGTTTTTGTTTCTAACCGGAAACATTTATTGTCTATACTTTTAAGTTTAGAATTTATTGTTTTAAGATTATTTCTGCTTTTATTTATTTATTTAAATTATTGTAGAAATGAAATATATTTCAGAATAATATTTTTGACTTTTAGAGTGTGCGAGGGGGTATTAGGTTTGTCTATACTTGTAAGAATAATTCGTACACATGGGAATGATTATTTTAATTCTTTTAGTGTTCTTCAATGTTAAAATATTTATTATTTATGGTTTTTTTGATACCTTTAAGTTTTAAGAAAAATAGATTTTGAATGGTACAGAATAGAATCTTTTTTGTTAGATTTATCTTTGTATTATTAAATTTTTACAGAAATTATTGAATGAGAATTAGATATTTTATAGGGTGTGATGTAATATCTTATGGTTTAATTCTTTTGAGTATATGAATTAGTGGTCTAATAATTATGGCTAGTAGTTTAATTTACAATAGAAATAACTATCGTAATTTTTTTTTATTAAATGTTGTGTTTTTGTTGCTGTTTCTTTATTTAATATTTAGAAGAATAAATATCTTTATGTTTTATTTATGTTTTGAAAGAAGCTTAATTCCTACTTTATTTTTGATTTTAGGGTGGGGGTATCAGCCTGAGCGACTTCAGGCCGGTATTTATTTGCTGTTTTATACTTTGCTTGCCTCTCTTCCGATGCTGTTAGGAATTTTCTATGTCTATAGAAGTTTAGGAACTATGAGATTTTATTTATTAATCAATATAAAAATTGAGTTAAATTTATTTTATTTTTGTATAATTTTAGCATTTTTGGTAAAAATACCAATATTTATGGTTCATTTGTGGTTGCCTAAGGCCCATGTAGAGGCTCCAGTTTCTGGTTCAATAATTTTGGCTGGAGTTCTTTTGAAATTAGGGGGCTATGGACTTTTACGGGTTTTTAGATTTTTACAATTTACAGGTTTAAAGTTTAATTTTGTATGAATAACAATTAGATTGATTGGGGGTGTATTGGTTAGCTTAATTTGTTTACGCCAAACTGACTTAAAGGCTTTAATTGCTTATTCATCTGTGGCTCACATGGGTATTGTATTAGGAGGTTTAATAACTATAACTTACTGGGGATTATGTGGTTCCTATACATTAATAATTGCCCATGGTCTCTGTTCTTCCGGGTTGTTTAGAATCGCAAATATGTCCTATGAACGATTGGGCAGTCGTAGAATATTTATTAATCGTGGGTTGTTAAATTTTATACCTAGATTAGCTTTATGGTGATTTCTTCTTAGTTCAGCAAATATAGCGGCTCCTCCGACCTTAAATTTACTGGGTGAAATTAGTTTATTAAATAGAATTGTCGGGTGGTCGTGATTAAGAATATTATCTTTGAGATTAATTTCGTTTTTTAGAGCTGCATACGGACTTTATCTTTATTCATATACTCAGCATGGAAGGGTTTATTCAGGGGCTTATAGAAGAAGTAACGGGAAAATTCGGGAGTATTTAATTTTATTTTTACATTGATTTCCTTTAAATTTATTAATTATGAGGGGGGAATCTTGTTTTTTATGACTTTAATTTAAATAGTTTAATTAAAATATTGATTTGTGGTGTCAGTGATATGAATTTTATTCATTTTAAATCGTGAAATATATTTCAATTTGCTT
Organism: Hermetia illucens; assembly: GCF_905115235.1. Classification (NCBI taxonomy): domain Eukaryota; kingdom Metazoa; phylum Arthropoda; class Insecta; order Diptera; family Stratiomyidae; genus Hermetia; species Hermetia illucens. The sequence continues at coordinate 8,135 of NC_035232.1, read as the reverse complement.
TATTAGTTTTATTATTTTGTTTATAATTAGAATGTTGTGTTTTTATTTGAGTTTAAACTGTCTTTTGTTTGACAGAGTAACTTTTATTGAATGAGAAGTAGTTAATTTAAACTCGTCAAGAATTGTAATAACTTTTTTGTGAGATTGAATGAGTTTATTATTTATATCTTTTGTTTTGTTAATTTCTTCATTAGTAATTTATTATAGACGGGAGTATATAAGTAGAGATTTTAATATTAATCGATTTATTATGCTTGTATTAATGTTTGTGTTGTCAATAATGCTTTTAATTATTAGACCAAATTTAATTAGAATTTTATTGGGATGAGACGGACTGGGGCTAGTTTCGTATTGTTTAGTTATTTATTTCCAAAATGTAAAGTCTTTTAATGCAGGGATGTTAACTGCGTTGTCTAACCGAATTGGGGATGTGGCTTTACTGTTAGCTATTGCCTGAATATTAAATTACGGAAGATGAAATTATATTTTTTATCTTGAATTAATAAAGATAGACTATGAAATAATAATTATTGGGGGATTAGTAATTTTGGCTGCAATAACAAAAAGTGCCCAGATTCCGTTTTCTTCTTGGTTACCGGCTGCAATAGCTGCTCCCACACCTGTTTCAGCTTTAGTTCATTCTTCAACCTTAGTAACTGCGGGGGTTTATTTATTAATTCGGTTTAATATGTTAATTGATGGAACGTGAATAGCAACTGTGCTTTTATTAATTGGTGGACTTACAATGTTTATATCGGGGCTGGGGGCTAATTTTGAATTTGATCTAAAAAAGATTATTGCTCTTTCTACTTTAAGACAATTGGGGTTAATGATTAGAATCTTATCTATAGGGTTTCCTAAATTGGCTTTTTTTCATTTGTTGACTCATGCATTATTTAAGGCTCTTTTATTTATATGTGCTGGGGCTATTATTCATAATATAAATAATTCTCAGGATATTCGAAGCATAGGAAATTTAGCAACACATATACCTTTGACTGTAAGATGTCTAAATGTGGCTAATTTAGCTCTTTGTGGAATACCCTTTTTAGCGGGATTTTATTCTAAGGATATAATTTTAGAGTTGGTTTTAATATCTTATACTAATTACTTAATTTTTTTTTTGTTTTTTTTTTCTACAGGGCTTACAGTGTGTTATTCATTTCGATTAGTTTTTTATAGTTTAACTGGACACTTAAATTGTAGTTCTATACATTATTTAAGAGACGAGGGATGAACTATGTTACGAGGAATAATAGGACTGATGATTATAAGAATTGTAGGGGGGAGAATACTAAATTGATTAATCTTTCCTGTTCCTAGAGCTATTGTTTTACCGTTATTTTTAAAGCTGTTAACTTTATTTGTTTGTATTGTGGGAGCAGTTAGAGGGTATACAATTTCTAATGTTTCAATTTACTTTAATAATAAGTCTTTATTATTATATAATGTTTCTGTATTTTCTGGGTCAATATGGTTTATACCGTATATTTCGACTTATGGAATTATTGTGTATCCTTTAAAGTTAGGGATAGCAAGATTTAGGGGGATAGATCAGGGATGATCTGAATATGCTGGTGGACAAATGATTTATTATTTATTAAGAAAGTATTCAAATTATTATCAGATCATGCAGGGTAATAATTTAAAATTTTATTTGTTGACTTTTACTTTATGAATGGTTATGTTTATAGTATTGAGTGTAACTTAGGTTAATTTAAGTATCTTATGTTTAGAGTATAACATTGAAGCTGTTATTGAGGTTGATTAACCCTTAAATAATTTAATAATAACTTTTAGTAATTTATAAAAGAATTAATCTTTATTTTTACAATGAAAATGTAATGTTTTTGATAAACTATATAAATGGCTTTGCAGAAATATTAATGGAATTTAACCATTAAAGAAAAAAGTTAGCAGCTTTATCTTGTTCATCATATTTCCTTAATTGGAAAATAATTTCAATGATATCATTAACAATGATAGGCCTCTGTTTTGGCTTCAATTAAAGAATAAGGATAAAAGTTATCTAAGATTAGGTCGAAACTAATTGCAATAAATCGCTTCATATTCAAGGAAGACTAAAGCATAGTACTTTTTGAATGCAAATCAAATGTTATAATTAACTACAACCCTAATTTTAAGTTAGGAAGATCATTCAAGGGCGCCCTGGTTTCATTCATGATATAGTCCAAACAATAAAATAACAATAAATAAGACTACTCTGTAAGACCAAACTATTATGTTTGAAGTATAAATAATTGGAATAACAGGTAAAATTAGGGCAATTTCTACATCAAAGATTAAAAAAATAATGGCAATAAGAAAAAATCGGAGGGAAAAGGGCAGGCGAGAAGAGCTTTTAGGATCAAATCCACATTCAAATGGAGAAGCTTTTTCTCGGTCAACAATAGTTTTTTTAGAGAGTACAGACGCTAGAATTATTACTACTGATGAGATAATTAAAATGATTGATATTATAAATAATATTGAAAGAATTATTTATACTAAAATAATCTAGACCTTATGATTGGAAGTCATATATACTTTTATACTATATAAATAAGGTTTAACCTCCTCATCAGTAGATAGATACATAGAGGAATAGTCATACAATATCAACAAAATGTCAATATCAAGCAGCGGCTTCGAATCCGAAGTGATGAGTTTTAGAAAAATGGTGATTGATATGGCGGATTAAGCATACTATAAGGAATGTTGTTCCAATTAGAACATGAATACCGTGGAATCCTGTAGCCATAAAAAATGTTGAGCCGTAGACTGCGTCAGCAATAGTAAAAGGGGCTTCAATATATTCATAGGCTTGAAGAATGGTAAAATAAACACCTAGAAGAACTGTAAAAAATAATCCTTGTGTAGCTTGGGAATGATTTCCTTCTATTAAACTATGGTGAGCTCATGTAACTGTAACACCCGAAGCTAAAAGAATAGCTGTATTTAGAAGAGGAATTTGGAATGGATTAAATGGAATAATTCCTATAGGAGGTCAAGTTATTCCTAATTCTACTGTAGGGGATAGGCTACTGTGGAAGAATGCTCAAAAGAATGAAACAAAAAAGAATACTTCAGAAACAATAAATAAAATTATTCCTCATCGTAAACCAATGGTGACGGGATAAGTATGAAGACCTTGAAAGGTTCCTTCTCGGGAGATATCTCGTCATCATTGGTATATTGTTAAAATAGTAATAATATTACCTAGAAGGAAAAGAGAAATATCATAATGGTGAAACCATTTAACTAGTCCTGATACTGTAGTTATAGCTCCAATGGCTCCTGTTAGGGGTCAAGGTCTATAATCCACTAAGTGGAATGGATGATTTGAGTGTGTTGACATTTTAAACTACTTCTCTAGAATATAAAGTTCTTAGTACGGCAAATACATAGGATTGAATAATTGCGACGGCAGATTCAAGAACTAATAAAGCAATTTGTCCAATTAAAAGAAGGGTGACTAAAATTATAGATATTGAAGGGCCGGTATTTCCTAAAAGGGTTAATAGAAGGTGACCAGCAATTATATTAGCGGCTAATCGAACAGCTAGGGTACCTGGGCGAATTATATTTCTAATAGTTTCAATACAGACTATAAATGGTATAAGAACGGCTGGGGTTCCTTGAGGGACTAGATGTGCAAATATATGCTGGGTATGATTAATTCAGCCGTATAATATAAATCTTACTCAAAGAGGAAGAGCAAGGGCAAGTGTAAGAGTTAAATGACTTGTTCTAGTAAAAATATACGGAAATAGACCTAAGAAATTATTAAATAAAATTATTGAAAATAGAGACACGAAGATGAATGTTCTTCCGTTATGATTCGAATCCTTTAATAGGGTTTTAAATTCATTATGAAGAGTTAATAAAATATTATTTCAAATAATGTTATATCGGGATGGCATGATTCAGTATATAGACGGAATTATTAGTAATCCAATAAATGTACTTAGTCAATTTAATGAAAGATTAAAAATTCTTGAAGAAGGATCAAATACAGAAAATAAATTAGTTATCATTTTCAGTTAAGTGCTGATGTTGAAGTATCTGTTGACTGAGCTTGGGGGATTTTAGGTATATTATTAAAGAAATTATAATAATTTAAAATATTAAATAAAATAAAAGTTAGGGAAAAAATGATAAATAAGAGTAACCATCTAATTGGGGCTATTTGAGGAATCAAAAAATATTAATTTTTAATAATTTTAGTTTGACATACTAATGTTATAACTTTAACTAATTTTTTCATTAGAAGTAGGTGCTATTCTACTATAAAGTGGTTTAAGAGACCATTACTTGCTTTCAGTCATCTAATGAAATTAATTTAAAGACGAAATTCATTTAATGAAAAAATTGGTTGGAACTCTTTCGATAACAATAGGTATAAAACTATGGTTAGCTCCGCAGATTTCTGAACATTGGCCAAAGAAAAGTCCGGGCCGATTAATTATGAAGTTGGTTTGATTAAGTCGTCCTGGGGTTCCGTCTACCTTTACACCAAGGGCTGGAATTGTTCATGAATGGATTACATCAGCGGCTGTTACAAGAATACGAATCTGTGAATTTATGGGCAGAACAACACGATTGTCAACATCTAATAAGCGAAATCCATCTGTTGATAGGTCATTTGTTGGAATTATGTAAGAGTCAAATTCAATATCTAGAAAGTCTGAATATTCATAACTTCAGTACCATTGATGACCAATAGATTTTAATGTTAGTACAGGTTCATTAATTTCGTCTAGTAAATAAAGTAACCGAAGGGAGGGTATGGCGATAAATAGTAAAATAATAGCGGGGAGAATAGTTCAAATTAATTCAATAGTTTGACCATGGAGAAGGAATCGGTTAGTGTAGGAGTTAAAAAATAGTATAAATATTAAGTAACCGACTAAAATAGTAATTATGATTAAAATTAAAAGAGCGTGATCATGGAAAAATGTAAGTTGTTCTATTAGGGGGGAGGCTCTATCTTGAAGACCTAAATTAGCTCATGTTGGCATTGTTTCTAATAAAAGAAAAATCTTTATATATGGAGCTTAAATCCATTGCACTAATCTGCCATATTAGAATAAGTGTATTAATTAGTTAATAGCGGTAGTTCTGAATAACTGTGTTCAGCGGGTGGGGTATTTTGGTATCACTCAATTGAAGAAGAGAGTTGAACAGGGTAAATTACAGTTCGTTGAGTAATTATACTTTCTCAAATAATGTAAAGGAAAAATAGAATAGCTAGAAGTGAAATTGTAGATCCAATTGTAGACACAATATTTCAGGCTGTGTAAGCGTCTGGATAGTCAGAGTACCGACGTGGTATACCTGCTAGTCCTAGGAAATGCTGAGGGAAGAAAGTTAAATTTACTCCTACAAATATAATAAGAAATTGACTTTTTAATCATTTAGGATTTAAAGTTAATCCTGTAAATAATGGATATCAATGCACAAATCCTCCTATGATAGCAAATACTGCTCCTATAGAAAGTACATAGTGGAAATGGGCTACGACATAATATGTGTCATGGAGAATAATATCAATTGATGAATTAGCAAGAACAACTCCTGTTAATCCCCCTACTGTAAATAAGAATACAAATCCTAGTGCTCAAATAATTGCGGGTGAATAGGATATTTGTGTTCCATGAAGGGTAGCTAATCAACTGAAAATTTTAATTCCTGTAGGAACGGCAATAATTATTGTAGCTGAAGTGAAATAAGCCCGGGTGTCAACATCTATTCCTACTGTAAATATATGGTGAGCTCATACAATGAATCCTAATAGACCAATGGCTAATATAGCATAAATTATTCCTAGGGATCCAAATGTTTCCTTTTTACCACATTCTTGACTAATAATATGGGAAATTATACCAAATCCTGGCAAAATTAAGATATAAACTTCTGGGTGTCCGAAGAATCAAAATAAATGTTGATAAAGAATGGGATCTCCTCCTCCGGCTGGGTCGAAGAAAGAAGTATTTAAATTTCGATCTGTTAATAATATGGTAATAGCTCCAGCAAGAACAGGAAGTGACAGAAGGAGAAGTACTGCTGTAATTACTACTGATCAAACAAATAGAGGTATTCGATCAAATGTAATTCCTGTCGATCGCATATTGATTACTGTTGTAATAAAATTTACAGCCCCTAAAATTGAAGAAATCCCGGCTAAGTGAAGGGAAAAAATAGCTAGGTCAACTGAAGCTCCACTATGAGCAATACCAGCGGCTAAGGGGGGGTAGACAGTTCAACCGGTTCCTGCTCCGGCATCTACTATAGAAGAGGCTAATAAAAGAGTGAGAGAGGGGGGAAGTAACCAGAAACTTATGTTATTTATTCGTGGGAAAGCTATATCAGGGGCTCCTAATATTAGGGGAACAAGTCAATTACCAAATCCACCAATTATAATTGGCATTACTATAAAGAAAATTATTACAAAAGCATGGGCAGTAACAATTACGTTATAAATTTGGTCATCTCCAATTAAAGCTCCTGGATGACCTAATTCGGCTCGAATAAGAATTCTTAAAGAAGTTCCCACTATACCAGCTCAGGCTCCAAAGATAAAATATAATGTACCAATATCTTTATGATTTGTTGAAAAAAGTCATTGTCGCGATTAAATGGCTGAATAATAGGCGATAGATTGTAAATCTATTTATGAGAAAAGTTCTCTTTGATCATGGGCTTTATAGTCAATAATGATATTAGACTGCAATTCTAAAGGAGTAATAAAATTACTAAGGCTTAAAAGGCTTCTACTTATATTTATAGCTTTGAAGGCTATTAGTTTATTTAACTTAAAGCCTTTCTTAAAAAATAAAAATTAACAGGGAAATTAAAGGTAGGCCTATAGTTGAGATGAAGGAGAAAATCAAACTTGTTTTGTTTGGTAAAGTTCTGACAGGAATAATTTTGATTCATGAGTGTTCGGTTTTTCCTAAAAGGAAAGCGGGGTAACAAAGACGTAAATAAAAAAATAGGGTAATTAGAGAGGATATAATTAAAACAAAGGTTATAAATATATAATTTATGGTTGAAAGTTGTTGAATAATTATTCATTTGGGGAAAAATCCTAAAAAGGGTGGTAAACCACCTAACGATAGCAAGTTAATAAATAGGCAAAATTTTAAAATTGTTGACTGAATTGATAGAGAATAAATTTGATTTAGGTGGAAAGTTTTAAATAGGTTAAATATAAAAATAATTGCTGTGGATAAGAATACATAGAAAATAAAGTAGATTAATCAAAGTTTATTAGAATCTGCTATAGCCGCTAATATTCATCCTAAGTGATTAATTGATGAAAACGCTATAAGCTTACGGAGTGATGTTTGGTTTAGGCCTCCTAAGGCTCCGACTAGAGCGGATGAAATAATAAAAAAGATTATTAAGTTTAGAGAATAAATATATGTGACAAGAACAAGAGGGGCAATTTTTTGTCAGGTTATTAAAATAAGAGAATTTGTTCATCTTAATCCGTCTATGACAGACGGGAATCAGAAATGGAATGGGGCGGTTCCTCTTTTAATTAATAGAGCTGTAGTAATGAGGTTGTTATAATTTAGTACTAATTGTGGAAATATATTGGTTTTTAACATACTAATAATTACTGCAACTAAGAAGATAGAGGAAGCAATTGCTTGTGTTAAGAAGTACTTAAGAGCTGTTTCTGAGGACAATAAATTGTTTGTTCTATTCATTAGGGGGATAAATGAAAGTAAATTAATTTCTAGTCCTATTCAAGCTCTAAGCCATGAGGATGATGAGATTGTAATTAATGTTCCTCTAATTAGAGTAAGAAAAAAGAGAATCTTAGTGGAATTATTAAAAATTAAAAAGAAAAGGATTATAACCTTTATAAATGGGGTATGAACCCAGTAGCTTAATTAGCTTATCTTTTTATATTTATTGATAAAATGAGGTCGTGTGTGTATCAGAAGTATATAATTCTTACAGTAGAATGGGTGAGTGTAGTATATTTTAGTGTACGAGGCACAAAAGTTTTTGATACTTTTAGAAACAGTTTAATTCTGTTAAATATAAATAAACACAATGAATATAATTATAAATTATTTTATTTACCCTATCAAGGTAACCCTTTAATCAGGCAATTCATT
>NW_024037046.1:0-11090 GCF_905115235.1 Hermetia illucens | reverse complement strand
CATATTCCTGCGTAAATATGTAATCTTCACTAAAATTATCCCTTTAACATCGTTTTCTACAGTTTCTTCAAAGCTTCTTCCTATTTCACATCAGCAGATCCAGAAAAAATCAAAAAATTGTTTTTAGGATTCATTTTCATTCCTTGGCATTGATGGTGGATGATTTTCTCTTCTCAATGAAATGTCGACTTTGAGGGAAAAGATTGTGCTGGTAACATATTTGGGAACACTTCTCGGAAGTATTCCTGGGATTCGGATTAGATACTACTTGGAGTAGAGACCGAACAAAGCATTCCTTGACTCCTAACAGAAGCTGGATAACTGGGATATGAAGGTTTTGTGTTCATCTTATGTGAGAAATTTCCTATGCAAGTTTTTCCATTCGTGCATAGCCAACAATTCAAAATATTCCTTGATATCATATATCCATTTCCGCTGTTCATATGAGTTTATTTTATAAAATGATGACGGCATACACGTCTTAGGTTGCGATAAATTCGCGTGAAAGGCAAAATTTTGACCTTCTATAACTTTGTTAACATTAGTTGAATTTTCTTCAAACTTTCTAAAATTGTGATTGAAAACGAAACTTGTCACACTTTTCGAGGCATTCATTTTGAACCCTCACTCCTCTCTGTTTCACTTAATATGTGAAATAACGTCTGTTCCGATAAGTACTAATCAGGCCCTTTCATTTGAAACCCCATATGATCATATTCTGTGAAAAAAAATTTACACTCCCGCTTCGCATGTATGGGAAGCCCCCCTTAAACTCAATCGAATTTTGCGCCGCTTATGTCATGGAAAGGATTCAAAATTTTGTGACAGTAGCCTCGGCTGTTTCCTAATAAATCGGGTGTAATAGACAGGCAGACTGACAGATAGACAGACAGACGAGCAACGGATATCGAATCGATTCTATTATAATAAGGTTTTATTTCACACAAAAAAATGCGTTTTGAGAAGATGCACTTTCTACTGAGAACATGGAATTAGTTGCACACTTTTACCGGTGGTGAGCTCCAAAACAGTAAAATCCTCCTCTTCAATGAAACTTGCGTAGACTCGAGTTCCATTCCTTTGTGATCTTTTGCTCCATTAAATGCTACAGTAGTCAGTTTCCATACTAGTGAGGTACCACGTTCGTTCCAAATTGGCCAAAAATCTGCTTCTCTACTCCCAAAAACTGCCAGTACAGCCTTTACCTCCTGTGACCTTCTAATTCAATTTCTTCTTCATATCCATTTTTGGTCTCCGTTGAGGGTTCTCCTTTAACATATATCAACCACTAGTAATATGGAGTCCTGCTATATAGTAAATATAAAAAGAGATTTGTTTAAGAGTGTAACGACTTATGTGATTTGACGATGATTAAAAGGATATGGGAGTAGATCGGGGCATAGCTGTCCCAAAATACTATAGAAAGGCGAAATGGCGGTTTTGTTACTTTGTTATTTTATTATTTTAGCTTCTTTTGTAGTTTCTGGTAGGTTTCCACAATATTCCTCGCATTATATTTCTGGCTCCGGCACTGTCCCATGCAATGGTTAGGGACATGAGAAATGTTGTTAATGGTGTGGGAAGGACTTAATCGTTCAATAGGAGCGCTCACACATTCCTGAGCTTCACTGCTATGTGTCGATGTGATACTTTCGTGATGCCGCAGTATTTATGGACGGATCTCGACGTACATTTCGCCATTTTTTCAGTTAGAGTAGAGAGTTTTCCTCTTTTTTACTTTGACCAACTCCGGCCCATCGTACAACCCTTATAAGGTTTTATGTAAAACAAAATAATGTTACAATTGGTTCAACTGCCCTTCTGGCTTCTTTGCTTAACACAGGAGAAAACCAAGAAAAGATTCATGGAAACCGCACCTCCCTGGTCTACTTCGCTTAACTCTGTTTATTGTTAGAAAGATAAGTTAATAAAATTTATTGCATATCTATCCTCCAATCATGCGCTCATTTTCGGCAATAAATTATTTGAAATCAATTCACCCTGTAAAGGCCGATTAATCAAACGCGGGTACAGGAATTATTTGCTCTGATTATATTGTTTCATAAACGAAACGTGAGTATAAATCATGTCGGAGCGAAATCATCCACTTTTGGATTCAGTTTCTATCTCATTCTCCCCCTCGGAAACCACCTTGTCGTGGAGGAAGAGCCTGTGGCAGTTCACTGTTACACTAAGGGTGCCCAAAATCACATGAAGATGGAAACAAAGGATTGTAACTCTCAAATGAAGTCGCAGACTTCGAATCCACCCGCGACTTGAAGAAATCACGTCGTGGTCGAGGCCTCACCAAATTCATCTTTACGCATGGAGTAATCTGTAGAAGACATGCTCCCCACTTCAGTGGGAAACCAGTCCCCGGTGTCTACGGCACGCTCAGCCAAAACCGATAGTACAACAACTCCCTTAAAGAGAGGCACTGGAAACGTGACTACGGCCGGCCTGACGATGACACTGTTGCCTAACTCTTCCTAAAAACGGGAAAGAAAGGCTCGGCAGAAGGAAACTTCAGCCGCAAAGGAGAAGGGACTACAAGCTTGCCTGACAGAACCTGTGAGTAGCGTGACTGAAGCGAACAACATTTTCGAAACGCCTAGCTACAGATTTCCGGTTTGTTCAGAAAATAGCTGGCGGTTTCAGGAAAAGGGCAGAGATAACGTGATTGGCGGCTATCTTGTAGTATTGGTATTAAATTATTGCTTTTAGAACTGCAAATGAATTTAATAAAACTAATTACTGTGACGCATAATCCACGAATTGTTTACCCGTCAATCGTATCGTTTTTAAGGTTTTTTGTAAACACAAAACGTTTTTAAAATCGGTTTACTGTCTGTCTGTTCATCCCGGAATCACGAAATGCAACAATGTAGGCTACATCATAGAGCATAATCCTACCAAATTTGGTGAAAATCGCACTACTACTGACAAAGTTATAATAGGTGAAAACCTATTAGCAAGTTTGTTTAGACACTACTTCATATTTAGGTGTATCTATTTTAAGATGACCAACGAATTGTCATTAAGGTCGAGCGCAAGTCCTCATCCATACGGATTAAGTGACGCGCCTACCGTAACCTATTGAACCGGATTCTATCCACCACCTGACGGTCATGGTATCGCTCATATATTTCGTCGTTATGTAGGCTATGGAATCGTCCATCCTTACGTAGGGGGCCAAAAATTCTCCGGAGGATTCTTCTCTCAAACGCGGCCAAGAGTTCACAATTGTTCTTGCTAAGAAACCAAGTCTCCGAGGCATACATGAGGACTGGCAAGATCATTGTCTTGTACAGTAAGAACTTTGACCCTATGGTGAGACGTTTCATGTTCATGGATTGCTTATGATAATTTTTATATTTTTCATTAGAAAATTCGTCCTTAACGATGAATTAACCATCTGTTGGAGTAATTTATATTCATATACAAATGACTAAAACACTAAAACAAAATAGTTTTTTCCTACCCCATTCATACGAACTCCCTTGGGTGTGGTATTGACGAATTGATATGTGACGATGACGTCATGAACGTTTTAGAATGCACGAAATTCCCGAAAAACGGCAAAGTTTCACCCCCTATAACTTCGTTAATAATAGTTGGAATCTCTTCACCAACTTGTGCGTTATGTTATCCCTTATCCCTATAAATCTTTTGTACCTCTGGGATGAACATAAGGGGGGTTGCCGGGTAAATTTCTAAAATGTATAAATATACTATTATTAACTTTATTTGTGCAGATTTCGGAACCGGATGTATTTTGAGGCCTAGATTTCGTAGAGATGCACCACTGTGATTTTTTTTCAGGTTTTTGCGGTTAGATAGGTTTTGAGAACGAGACCTGTTACACTTTTTGGTGGCCATATTTTGAGCCCTCCCTCCGCTATATTTCACCCGATATCGAATATGAAACCAGCTTCGAAAAATACTAATTGAGCCTCCATTCACATGTATGGGGAGCCCCCATTAAACTTAACACAAAATGGAATCGCTTGTTGTATGTAAAAGGAACAACAGATCACATGCTCCCACCAAGTTTCGTGACAATCGGTCCAACCGTTTCCGAATAAATCGGCTGTGACAAACAGACAGATAGACGGACAGACAGACATCCACTCAGGTGAAAAAAGCCGAAAAGGAGAGATCCATAAGCAGATGGCAACAGCGATGGGATCGGAGGATATGAGACTTTGGAATTTCACTCGTACGTCAATTATTCGGGTCAATTATGACGTTAGCATGTTGTTTTTATGGCTTAACGGGTTATTATAATACTTTTTGTAAATTTCTTTCCCCAGGTTTGTTGATTGGCTTAAAATACGCTAAAACATCCCAAAAACATCCAGATTATTAACCAATAACGCCCTTGTACATAAATTAACTTTGAAATTAGTTTGTCTGGAGCATCTTCTAAGAAGAGAACCGCATTCAAACCGCGCGGTCATCCCGTGTGAAGGCCGTTTTATTTGCCTTTTTTTGAAAAATTATTTTGAAGAACTGGATAAAGATAGAAACGTGATTTTTTCACCGTATGTTTGTTGATATCTCTAGTATATGCGATAAATTTTTCAGCTTGATTTCATAGCTAATTTTCGGAATAGGTGTTAATTTATGCACCCATCTCCAAAAAAAGGTGTTTTTCTGCTGCCACGCTGGAGGGCGCTGTGTTCATCTGAGGGAAAAAAACTAAACGGCATTTTAATGTGGACAATATTCCACGGTCCGCAATCTAGGATAATTAGAAAATATTAAAAGGTAAATTTTTGGTGGGCTTCTAAATTAAATTTTTTTTTGAATTTTGGTGTTTTTTTACGGCTTTTTTATGAATAAAAAAAAAACTACCCATCCGATTGCAATTATCCTAGTTTGCGGACCGTAGAAATATGTACTAAAGGAGCCGTGAAAATTTCAAAGAATTTGGTTGGATAGATTTTGAGCTATGGTGGCAGCCGATTTTCAAGACGCAGCTTCGAGAAAAACGCATTTGAAAATTTAAATGTGATTATCAACAGTAAAATTTTAGCTCACTATTAATCTGCTATACCTGTTCCATAGAGAGCTCCCTATGTTTCTTCAAAAATGTCTTGTAAGGCCGATTGTTGCTCTCTGGTGTTAATTGTGGCTCTTTTAGCGACGTCAGTCGAGCGTCGTTCGGACCGCCAAATTCGCGCTTCATTAAGGCGGGCGACATAAACCTGACATATGTGACCAACTTGACATCCCATTGTCACTAGTTTGAGAATGCCAATGAATCCTTCATTGAAAATAATTACAGCCAGAAAAGTGGCTATTTCTACGACCTTGGCCCCAGAATGAAGGTGTTTAAGAGCGGAAGTCCAGATCAATGCATTTAACGACTCATTGTTATTCCGGGTCTCTGCTCCTAAACATCTGTTCAAGAGATCATTTCGTGACAAATCTTCGTAGATTGGTTTGATGACTGTTTGAACTTCTTCAGTCAAAGGTGCCTTCTCGTGGTGAAAACTATCCAGTTCTCCTTTAGCTTCCGCTTTGCGCCATTTGCACCATCTGTCCTCGCCTGCTGGGCAATTTTAATGCTGAGGATTTTCGTCTGTAGAACATTTATGGAAGAAAGTTGCCCAAATTTCTTGCTTCATTCCTTCTATCAAATAGCTAGCCCAAAAAATGGAGTGAGGTTGTTAATAACCTTATCAGTAAGCCCCTCTTCCACCAATGCCTTTGTGATTCTTCTTTGCATTTCTAAGCCGCGTTCCCATTCTCTTCTCGACATGTCCTACGCATTCCTTTTTTACTACTACGTATATTTTATTATTTGCACAAATTTGCAGGAATATTGGAGAAAACTCCAGCAAAATCCAATATACAATATACAAAACTTGTCACAATTGAAACATCCATGTTCATGCTTGCTAAAAGTTTCTTTGCTGATGTTGATGCGAAGTCCTTTTTCTTCCCTGATAACTATTGATTCCCATGAAATACTCGTTTTTTAGTGCGAGCATGACGTTGAACGTTAAAGCGATCTCACTTCGTACGATCCATTTAAAAAAATCACTGAACACACAAACATCACAATACTTACAACAAAATACAACTGAGTATAACTTGAACGCTTTTCAGTGCTCACTCTAGACTGGATTATCCTTTTTACTCCAAACAGCAAATATGTTTAGACAATTGATTGGTTTTCCATCTTTTTATATTTATACCTGTGTTCGAATTTATAAGGCTCAGGTAAAAAACTAACAGGTAACAAAAGATTCGATGCTCTTTCTCATCGAGTACTCTAGCCGCGGCTGCAAACTCCTTACCTGTTTAACCCTGTAATTTCTGAAGGGCTCGGAATATCGGAAAATCCCTTTGCCCACATATTCTCCACCATATATAGATACAATTCATGCAAAAAAAAATCGATTTCTCCAACCCGACACACGGGATGACCCCCTTAACTGGCGAAAAGGCACGGCACAGCATTGGAGCAGCTAGATAAGAGCTGGAAGAGCAAAGTATGTACAGGGTGCGGCAGCATAACTTCCTTTTTTAAAATGCGCGCCACTCAGTTAGTTGATGTCATAGCGGAGCGCTAGTGGTCTCGTTCAAGAGGGGATACTGTAAAGTTTTGTCTCGACACGGTTCAGTCGCCATCATGCGTTGGAACAGTGAGGAGCGTGCCTTTGCCGTTGAGGTTTACTTTTCAAGCGGATGTTCGGTTATTGCAACACAGCGTGCATTTCGGAATCGCTTTAATTTAGCCCGTTGGCATTCAGACAAACTGCAAGTGCGACAAAAGGAAGAACTGAAGTCCCTCGGCCCGTTAGATCACCTGAGAACATTGAAGCAGTGAGAGCGTCAATGTTGCGATCGCCACGGCGTTCTGCGCGCAAACACGCATCTGCCCTTGGACTATCCGATCGTTCTGTGAGAAGAATTCTTCGTGATGATCTTTATTTTCATCCGTATAAGAATCTTTCAGAACGTGACTTCAATTCTCGGATGAACTCATGTGAGCTTCTTCTTGATGTCGTTCCCGAGGGTGCTATTGTTTTTTTTAGCGATGAAGCCCATTTTAATTTGTGTGGGTCGGTTAACAAACAAAACATGCGCTTGGTTCCAACAAGACGGTGCAGCAGCACACACTTCAAGAGCATGAATGGCTGTTTCGAGGGAACACTTTCCAGAGTTCCTTATCTCAATTAGAGGCGATTTGGAATGGCCGGCACGCTCTCCCGATCTGTCCCCTTGTGATTTTTTTCTATGGGGTTTTTTGAAATCCCGTGTTTATGTGAACCGTCCAAGAAGCCTACAAGATTTGAAGACCAACATCCAAGAAAAAATTGCTAACATAACACCTGCTATGCTAACAAGAGTCATGACAAAGGCCAGAAATCGGTTTACGCAATATATGGAGAATGGAGGACGTCACCTAACAGATTTGATCTTCAAAACAATGTAAATAAAAACTTTAGACATGTACCTACATTATAAAAAATAAATAAATATTTTCTGATGCATACAATAGTTTTTATTGAGTTTTGAAAAAAGGAAGTTATGCTGCCGCACCCTGTACTTCCTCAGGTATACTTAGACAGTTCACTAACAAAAATTTATTGTGATCCGAGGTGGTGATCCAAGCGAGTTCTACTGCTCAAAGCAGAGAACTGGTTACATTTTCTAAAAAATTGTCTATGATATATTTTTTTCTTACTCCTTAAGAAGTGCTTAATCGATTGGATTGCGGAATATAATTTCAAAATGTACTCACAGAAGAATATTGAAAGAACCTTTTTCTTGGGGGCTTCAAACAGATATAATCTCCGAACATGCAGTAAATTCGCGCGAGAATAATAAATTTGAATCGCTGTTATTTTGACACTAATATGCGGATTTTCACGAAATTTTCCAATATTATGCGTGATACTACCCTCACTGCTACTGTAGAGGCACTTCTAGGATGAACTTTGGGGGGTTTGCTGGTCAATTTCAAAAAGTTGGTAATATGCTATTATTAAGTCTATGTGTGCGAGTGTGGGAGCCCTGCTAGTTGGGATGTAAAAATACCCTTAAAGGAATAGAAACGTCAACAGCACCTCGGATAGGGATTGACCTTCCGCGGAAGAGCTTTGGCGGTCAAAAGCGGACTATTATTGTTTTCTGGAATGTGCGCACGGTCCTTAATAACAGTATCTAGGGTCTCCGCAATGCCCCGTTTTTTCAACTTTAGCGAGAATTCAAAGCAAAAAGCCAGCTAGAGACATATTTGTGCTAGAAGACACGAATCCGGTGTCGGTTTGTTTCTGACAGCTACCACAATCCTCCCTTGCTCTGGGACTCGGTTTCTGACAGGATTCTGACTACAAGATTCCGGTCCAGGTTAAAGAGCGTTACAGCTGTATAGTCCTATGCACCAACACAGACCCTCGAAATAGTGGAAAAGGACGCTTTCTTGGAGAAATTACAGTTTAAGGGACGCTTCCCAAAGGTTACATTGTTATCTGATGGGTGATCTGAATGATAAGGTGTGCTCTGACAACACCTTGCTTGGATATGCGATGGGGAGTGTCGTTTTTGGCGGTCGTAACGTTAATGGTAATAGGTTTGTGAAGTTCCGTAGCTTCCAACGCCTCATCATTGGGGCATATTGTTCGTTGGGTTTCAACTAACCAACACCTTACGAGCAAGCAGATCAACCACTTTCGGACCAGAAGTAAATTTGGGAGTTGCCTTCCAGACCGTTCAAGAGAGCCGCTGACATCGGTCTCGAAAGGGATCAGATGCACTGAGTAATCCTGAGAATATTGATGGGCATTGGACAGCCATCAAAATTGCTCTTTTCTACGTTGCTACGCAGGTCGTTGGCCGCCATAAGATCTGGCTTACTGCGGAATCGTGAAAACGGGCCGATTAACGGAAGAGATTGTAGGCTTATTATCCTGATTTGACACAGGCACTTATTCACAGCTAAGTCGACTGGTATCCAACAAAAGACTAACAGGAGTATCACCATCCTCTCGATGAGTAGTTACTAGGTATCGATGTGCTGTGAGTGGAGTATCGAAAGTAATCCCGGGGCGATGTACCTGATGCAAAACTTCCGTAACTGATGGTGAGGCGTGAGAATTGTTTATTCATAGCCCATGCAATTTCTCCAGCGATATTGTCCTCGTGAAAGCCGAAACTACCTTCTTTGCCTCCGGAAACGTTGATTGCAAATGTATGTCGTCTGGATGCTATAGCTGCCGTCCGTTTGTACGCAAGTGGGCAGTAGATGATCCCAGCATTTTGAACAAAATTGCCGAGGAACCTAGGAAATTGGGGGCTACATGATATTGTACAATGTTACGGTTACTGTTTTTGGTCTGATGTAGAATCAAACGAAAGGCAACTTCCGGCTAAAAATGGTTAAGGATCACCTTCAATAGCTGGTGCCCGTAACGATTGCGGCAAAGATTCTAATGCAGAAGATCTGGCAGTTAGAAATAGGTTGGGATGAAGTTCGTTCGGAAATAATAATACTATCATACAATGGAGACGGTTAGAGGCAGAGCTACCAGTCTTGGAATCCATTCGACTTCCTCGATGGATTCATTACACCGAGGGATGCCAAAGCGAGCTGCCCGGATTCTGTGATGCTTTCGAATCCACGTACGTGGCTGTGGTATATGGTAGGGTAACCAATTCCAGTGGGAAACCAACCATATCCTTGATCTGCCCCAAGGCCAGAGTGAAGCCATTAAAAACCAATGTTACCGAACCTAGAACTGAATGGTGCCTTTCTGCTTGATAAACTGATGCATCTTGTGAGGTTAACCTTACAACTAAATGGGACTACTGTGTTCCACTGGTATGGCTCAGCAATTGCGTTGGCATCGATTAAAGAAGAACCTGCACAGCTAGAGAATTATATTGCAAACCGGGTTGCTAAGAATCGAAAACTCAGTGAATAATCCTGGGTTTGGGGTCATATCAAACCGAAAGAGAACCCTGCGAACCGCGCTTCGAGAAGCATTTCCTCTACCGAATTACTAAACCATCAATTATGGTCGCAGGGTCCGTGATGGCTTAAAGATGGACGAGTTTTCGAGAGGGTAGCTTGCTTCACGGGCATTCCCGACCAAGGAAATCTGTTGGAGCGCTACTCAACGTTTTTACAACTGATAAGGGCCGTGATTTACATATACTCTTTCATCGCCCAGAGGAAGGCACCCATATACACTGCCGAAGTCCTACTTTATTCGCTCAGATCCTGCGGATACTCCAAGAGGTACAGTTTGCCAAGGAAATCGACGACTTGAAGAAGACTCATCTAGTCACCAAGAGGTTACGAAATTTGCATCCTTTTCTTGACCAACAAGGTGTGTTCATGGTTGGAGGCAGGCTACGGAATGCGGATTCAGCGAGATAATTACGTTACGTTACTTTCCTAATCATACGAGAAGCCCATCGTAGTACCTTGCATGGTAACGTTTCAACACTACGAAACTATATGAGGATGTGGTATTGGATCCTCAACGATCATAAGATGATGCGCAACGAGCCGTACATGTGGGAATTATTCGAGTCAGCAAAATCAGCTATTGATGGGTGACTTGCCGATCGTCCGCGTCTCGCCAAGGCACCCTTTTTCGCAGGAGGGGGGGGGGATTATGCGGGCCCGTTCAGACACGGATGCCGAAGGGCTGAGCGTTAAATACTTTAAGGGGGTAAGTTTGTGGTTTGGTATGCTACGGAGGCAGGACATCTCCAATTAGTGAGCAATCTTTCCATCGGGACATTCTTTATTGCTTTCAAACGATCTATTGCAAGGCGAGGCTTTTGTTCCAAGATCTACGGCGAGCACGGGACCAATTTTTTCTGAGCAAAACACCAGATCGACAATGAAGTGCAAGAGGCAGTAATAGCGGCATCAGAGAAAATTGCAGTTGTGGCAGCCAAAGATGGTGTCACTTGGAAATTCATAGCGGTTGCTACACCATATTTTATCGAAAATAGGAAAGCAGCCGTGAAATGAGCAAAATACCACTCGAAGTGCCTCTTCGATGAAACAAAGATTGATCAAACCTTCGAAGAGCTCCCTACTGTACTATGGCAGATCG
>NW_024037045.1:0-15732 GCF_905115235.1 Hermetia illucens | reverse complement strand
CACTAAACCATTGTTATTTAGGACGATATGTTCTACGACCTGAAGAACTTTTCGGTTTGTGGGCGACACCTTGTATTCTACATTACAAGATGGCTTGACCCGTGACTACCCGCCTATGACCATTCTATAATTCAGTGTTCTCGTTATGAGATATCCACAAACTACAACAGCTGTTACTCTCTTACAAGGTCCACCCACTCACAGTACAGGTCCTTGTCGTCAGGCAAGCACTTTTCTGTTGTGTTCTGGCTACAAGCTCATCCTATTATTTGTTGCTATCACTGACTACCGTAAGGTTTGTGTAGCAATCTTAATGTATATCTGGTTTCCTATCTTACTACCAGATTTACGTAAAGGTGGCTGAGACTACTCGTATGGACGCAGCTAACCCTCTCATTTGGACATAGTATGAGCATCCAATATGGAGGTGCAGCTACATTCTACTTAGGGCAGCTCCATGTCCTCCGACCTCTTACTTCAAGAACAAACAGAGGTAAGAGTAAAGAAAGGAGGATAGTAGGAGTATGAAAGGCGAATGCTACTGATGGAGACAAGACCTTCCCTGATGTACTTACACTCCAAAGTACAGGGAGGGCAGGTCGTTCCAAGACGGCATCCTTGTATTTGTCAGATGACAAATACCGATCTATAAGATCAGAAACAAAGTTGAGAAGAGAAGTAGTGCGAAAAAGAAAAGAGAATGCTCCTGATTGAGCAAGACTCTCCCTATGTGCTTTATACTTTAAAGCCAGTGAGGGACTGGTCGCTACAATGGGCATCCTTTGTATTCGTCGGTTCAGCCAGGAAATACCCCAGGCAAAATCCCACGGCTGGGTGAAAGGTCAGACAGGAAATGCCCCAGGCAGACCTTTAGCTGGGTGACGAATACCGATCTCTCAGTAAGGATCATTGGGGGAACTCTGAGTTGCCCTCTGAGTGTGGTTCAGCTCACCACAGAAACAAAAACAATGCAGGCTGCAAACAGTGTACCTGTGCAACCTGAGAACATCCCAAAAAAGAAGAGACTTGGGGTGTGTGTGCCATTGGTTAGCCTAAATGTTATAAGATATCTAACATGATTATTTATATTAGAATAAGCTACTGGCTTGTGACATAATGCATATGTCTCGCGCTTGAAATAAATATTCTATTCTATTTATCCTAATACTACACTTTTTTGGAGGAAGTTTATTTGATGGATGTTGGTCAGTGCATCATTGGGAACAGGGGAGATGCTTGAGGACCTCTGAAGACTTCACTCCTAAGTTGGGGTATTGAGAACCTATTGGGATCGCCTATATGCACATTTCGTCCATTCCCAGTGGACTCATCAGTAGGCTTTATGTAAAATTTAAGCTACAGACAATAAAAAGATCATTCTAATCCCTAATGTTTAAGATATATCTAATTATTCTAACTATGTGATTAATATTCCCTACCTAATTGCGCATCTAAACTATGATGCCTTAAAAAGACAACCCACCCTGCCTAACTTTATGTTGGCTACCCCTCAATGCAAAAGGAGAAGCAAAATACATATGTTGGCTCCCCAAATGGGAACTTTGGTCACTTTGTATTATTTTCAATATCAGAAAAAATGGATTGGGTGCGGAGTAGGCTTTTGCAATCGCCTAGTGACCATTTTCTAAGGGACACGTCGCGGAAAATTATATTGGTGTCGATAAGTTGCGGTGGCAAGGCAGAGACGATCATTATACTTTATATGTAAACGCAGATAGTAACATTAATCTTGAGACAGTAGTATTCGTTAATTGAAATTAAATGTTTGGTATTAGGGAATATAAGAACATGAATTAATGTCGTTTCACTGAAGGTTATACCTTGCGCTTTTATTAGTATCATATTTATTATAACACACATCCCATCTAATATTGCTATATTATGGCAGTATTCGTCACCTAATTATCCCCTTAAATACCACCTTTAGGATATTTTTTGTCTTTTTATCCCACATGCATTTAGCAAGATAGAGTATTCTCCACCACCATTACTCTACTTGCATTGTTTTAGTTGATGGCTGATCATCACTCGTCTTTGTTTGTTGATCTACCATCTTCCGTTTTCTCATCATAAGCATATCACTTATGTCCGAATTAGTCTGACTATCCCTATCCATTGGGATTTTCCCTGTCTTTGTCATTTGTCTTGTGGGGTTGTCTGTCTGGCTCCAAGTCGGAGTTTGGGTATGTTTTACATTTTTACCAGGACATAGGGTTATGTTGCTCTTTACCTTTACGGTCGATGAGAACATATTGCTTGAGTCGTTAGTTGGGACCTGTTCCCCCTGGGGTACTCCAATATAATACCGAGAGTACAATTTCTCCTTTTTAACTTTCCTCATGGCAATGACCTTCATCATTGTAGCATGATAGATCCTGGTCACACTAGCCATATGCCTGTTTTTCTTACTAATTTTGCTTAAACGGCAATCTTACGTTTTCTTCTTGTTGAGAAGTAGCTGAGAACCATGTTATAGGTTTCTGTATGTTATGGGTTGGATCCTCGGTGCTGGCTCTTCTCTGAAGTTCTAGTATTGGTTTCCAATCATGACGCGGAGACTATAATCATGAAGTGATCAGGCGCAGAGAGGCTGATGTCCTACTGGGGTGTCTACTCCTCCTCCCTAACTTACACATATACATGTTTTCCAATA
Organism: Hermetia illucens; assembly: GCF_905115235.1. Lineage (NCBI taxonomy): Eukaryota > Metazoa > Arthropoda > Insecta > Diptera > Stratiomyidae > Hermetia > Hermetia illucens. Next base: position 13,058 of record NW_024037045.1, on the reverse strand, counting down.
TCGTGTTACTGTTGACTGAATAATATAATTCCCCCTTACACTTGAGTGTTGTGCAGTGGGGCTGGACTGCTGTATTGTGTGGTAGATATGATTACCTGGCTATTCCCTTAAACACCATTTTTGGTATTTGTCTTTTTATCCCACACGTTTTTTAGCAAGATAGAGTACTCTCTACCACCATTACTCTTCTTGCATTTTAATTTTGGTTGATCATCAATCTGTTATTGATAATCTGCCATTTTTTCTGCTCTTCATCATAATTGTATTACTTATGTCCGAAGTAGTTTTTACTATGCCTTTTTCATTGGTATAGTTTTCCTTTCTTTGTCAATTGTCTTGTGGGGTTGTCTGTCCATCTCCAAGTCGGAGTCCGGGTATTTGTATATATTTTTTTACCAGGACATAGGTGTATGATGTTTTTTACCCATTACGGTTGATGAGAGCATCTTGTTGAGTTGTTAGTTGGGACATGTTCCCCCTGGGGTAAGTTCTAACATTGGTTTCCACTCATGACGTGGAGACTATAATCATGAAGTGATCAGGCGCAGAGAGGCTGATGTCCTACTGGGGTGTCTACTCCTCCACCCTAATTTATCTAGAGTCGTGGGCCTTACAGACGATGTAAGGCAGCCCTTCTGTAAGCAGTTGGGCACCTGAACTCTTAAGATTTTCCAAAATCTTATTCAGATGACGTCTGTGGATCCTCTTGGAATCTGCTTGAACCTTTTAAGTGTTCAAGGGACTTCTTTGAGTTTCCTCCTTATGTTGTTTGTTGGCTTTTTGGTAACTCCATTTAATCCCTTAACATCGGGCTCCCTCCAGTGAGATGTAGCTGTTCCTCAACACTGGACTCTCTTACTATGTCCAGATGAGAGGGACGTTTGCACACATGCATAGTAGTCTCAGTCACCTACTGTGCAATTACACTCTACAATATGAATATCTGGAAGTAATATGGTAAACCAGATACGCATTAAAGATTGCTACACCAGCCTTACGGCAGATAAGTATAGCAACAAATGATAGAATGAGCCAGAACGCAACTGAAACGTGCTTGTAGACGACAAGGACCTGTACTGTGAGTGGGTGGACCTTGTAAGAGAGTAACAGCAGTTGAAGTTCGTGGACATCTCAAAACGAGAACACTCCATAAGAGAATGGTCATTGGCAGATAGTCACGGGTCAAGACAGCTTGCAATGTAGAATGCAAGTTGTCGACCACACAAACCATAGTTTAGATGCGCATTTAGGTAGGGAACATTAATCACATAGTTAGAATAATTAGATATATCTTAAACATTAGGGATTAGAATGATCTTCTTATTGTCTGTAGCTTAAATTTTACATAAAGCCTACTGATGAGTCCACTGGGAATGGACGAAATGCGTATATAGGCGATCCCAATAGGTTCTCAATACCCCAACTTAGGAGTGAAGTCTTCAGAGGTCCTCAAGCATCTCCCCTGTTCCCAATGATGCACTGACCAACATCCATCAAATAAACTTCCTCCAAAAAAGTGTAGTATTAGGATAAATAGAATAGAATATTTCAAGCGCGAGACATATGCATTATGTCACAAGCCAGTAGCTTATTCTAATATAAATAATCATGTTAGGTATCTTATAACATTTAGGCTAACCAATTGCACACACACCCCAAGTCTCTTCTTTTTTGGGATGTTCTCAGGTTGCACAGGTACACTGTTTGCAGCCTGCATTGTTTTGTTTCTGTGGTGAGCTGAACCACACTCAGAGGGCAACTCAGAGTTCCCCCAATGATCCTTACTGAGAGATCGGTATTCGTCACCCAGCTAAAGGTCTGCCTGGGGCATTTCCTGTCTGACCTTTCACCCAGCCGTGGGATTTTGCCTGGGGTATTTCCTGGCTGAACCGACGAATACAAAGGATGCCCATTGTAGCGACCAGTCCCTCACTGGCTTTAAAGTATAAAGCACATAGGGAGAGTCTTGCTCAATCAGGAGCATTCTCATTTCTTGTTCGCACTACTTCTCTTCTCAACTTTGTTTCTGATCTTATAGATCGGTATTTGTCATCTGACAAATACAAGGATGCCGTCTTGGAACGACCTGCCCTCCCTGTACTTTGGAGTGTAAGTACATCAGGGAAGGTCTTGTCTCCATCAGTAGCATTCGCCTTTCATACTCCTACTATCCTCCTTTCTTCACTCTTACCTCTGTTTGTTCTTGAAGTAAGAGGTCGGAGGACATGGAGCTGCCCTAAGTAGAATGTAGCTGCACCTCCATATTGGATGCTCATACTATGTCCAAATGAGAGGGTTAGCTGCGTCCATACGAGTAGTCTCAGCCACCTTTACGTAAATCTGGTAGTAAGATAGGAAACCAGATATACATTAGGATTGCTACACAAACCTCACGGTAGTCAGTGATAGCAACAAATAATAGGATGAGCTTGTAGCCAGAACACAACAGAAAAGTGCTTGCCTGACGACAAGGACCTGTACTGTGAGTGGGTGGACCTTGTAAGAGAGTAACAGCTGTTGTAGTTTGTGGATATCTCATAACGAGAACACTGAATTATAGAATGGTCATAGGCGGGTAGTCACGGGTCAAGCCATCTTGTAATGTAGAATACAAGGTGTCGCCCACAAACCGAAAAGTTTCCGACATGGTACTTAAGTATTTATCCAATTTTATTTTTGAATTTAACTTTATTAATTAAACACTTTGTTAATTGACATTGTAGTGGGGTAGTCGTACTAAAACTGCATTCAAATCTCTAAGAGAGAAAAATTACAAACGATATTTTTAGTTTTAAGTCACGAGTTCAGAGCCACGGTTGGATACCTCATTTCCAAAACGTTAGAGGCAGAAGAGAAGTCTCGCTTCATCTGTTTCTTTTCTGCCCCTAACTCATGGCACACTTTTCTCGCCGGTCCTCCACTCCCGTGGCGTGCTACGCAAAGTGGATAGATCCGCGCCATCTATTCGCTCGCACTCGCAACATTCGAAATAAATTTCGAATGCTGCGAATCCTGCCGCGCCACAGTACAGTGAAATTTTTTGCATTTCCTGAATCGGGGCCGCCTCCCCGTTCGAACGAGGTATCGCGCGAGGAAATCCGTCGATTTTGCATTTTTGCCAATTTTTACGACCCGGGGGTCGTGGAAATTTTCAATTTTCCTCGATTTTCGTGAAGTCCCTCGGGACCGTCGTTTTTCCGCTATATCTCGCGTTTCCGACATGGTACAGTGAAATTTTTTGCATTTCCTGAATCGGGGCCGCCTCCCCGTTCGAACGAGGTATCGCGCGAGGAAATCCGTCGATTTTGCATTTTTGCCAATTTTTACGACCCGGGGGTCGTGGAAATTTTCAATTTTCCTCGATTTTCGTGAAGTCCCTCGGGCCGTCGTTTTTCCGCTATATCTCGCGTTTCCGACATGGTACAGTGAAATTTTTTGCATTTCCTGAATCGGGGCCGCCTCCCCGTTCGAACGAGGTATCGCGCGAGGCAAATCCGTCGATTTTGCAATTTTTGCCAATTTTTACGACCCGGGGGTCGTGGAAATTTTCAATTTTCCTCGATTTTCGTGAGTCCCTCGGACCGTCGTTTTTCCGCTATATCTCGCGTTTCCGACATGGTACAGTGAAATTTTTTGCATTTCCTGAATCGGGGCCGCCTCCCCGTTCGAACGAGGTATCGCGCGAGGAAATCCGTCGATTTTGCATTTTTGCCAATTTTTACGACCCGGGGGTCGTGGAAATTTTCAATTTTCCTCGATTTTCGTGAGTCCCTCGGACCGTCGTTTTTCCGCTATATCTCGCGTTTCCGACATGGTACAGTGAAATTTTTTGCATTTCCTGAATCGGGGCCGCCTCCCCGTTCGAACGAGGTATCGCGCGAGGAAATCCGTCGATTTTGCATTTTTGCCAATTTTTACGACCCGGGGGTCGTGGAAATTTTCAATTTTCCTCGATTTTCGTGAGTCCCTCGGACCGTCGTTTTTCCGCTATATCTCGCGTTTCCGACATGGTACAGTGAAATTTTTTGCATTTCCTGAATCGGGGCCGCCTCCCCGTTCGAACGAGGTATCGCGCGAGGAAATCCGTCGATTTTGCATTTTTGCCAATTTTTACGACCCGGGGGTCGTGGAAATTTTCAATTTTCCTCGATTTTCGTGAGTCCCTCGGACCGTCGTTTTTCCGCTATATCTCGCGTTTCCGACATGGTACAGTGAAATTTTTTGCATTTCCTGAATCGGGGCCGCCTCCCCGTTCGAACGAGGTATCGCGCGAGGAAATCCGTCGATTTTGCATTTTTGCCAATTTTTACGACCCGGGGGTCGTGGAAATTTTCAATTTTCCTCGATTTTCGTGAGTCCCTCGGACCGTCGTTTTTCCGCTATATCTCGCGTTTCCGACATGGTACAGTGAAATTTTTTGCATTTCCTGAATCGGGGCCGCCTCCCCGTTCGAACGAGGTATCGCGCGAGGAAATCCGTCGATTTTGCATTTTTGCCAATTTTTACGACCCGGGGGTCGTGGAAATTTTCAATTTTCCTCGATTTTCGTGAGTCCCTCGGGCCGTCGTTTTTCCGCTATATCTCGCGTTTCCGACATGGTACAGTGAAATTTTTTGCATTTCCTGAATCGGGGCCGCCTCCCCGTTCGAACGAGGTATCGCGCGAGGAAATCCGTCGATTTTGCATTTTTGCCAATTTTTACGACCCGGGGGTCGTGGAAATTTTCAATTTTCCTCGATTTTCGTGAGTCCCTCGGGACCGTCGTTTTTCCGCTATATCTCGCGTTTCCGACATGGTACAGTGAAATTTTTGCATTTCCTGAATCGGGGCCGCCTCCCCGTTCGAACGAGGTATCGCGCGAGGAAATCCGTCGATTTTGCATTTTTGCCAATTTTTACGACCCGGGGGTCGTGGAAATTTTCAATTTTCCTCGATTTTCGTGAGTCCCTCGGACCGTCGTTTTTCCGCTATATCTCGCGTTTCCGACATGGTACAGTGAAATTTTTTGCATTTCCTGAATCGGGGCCGCCTCCCCGTTCGAACGAGGTATCGCGCGAGGAAATCCGTCGATTTTGCATTTTTGCCAATTTTTACGACCCGGGGGTCGTGGAAATTTTCAATTTTCCTCGATTTTCGTGAGTCCCTCGGACCGTCGTTTTTCCGCTATATCTCGCGTTTCCGACATGGTACAGTGAAATTTTTTGCATTTCCTGAATCGGGGCCGCCTCCCCGTTCGAACGAGGTATCGCGCGAGGAAATCCGTCGATTTTGCATTTTTGCCAATTTTTACGACCCGGGGGTCGTGGAAATTTTCAATTTTCCTCGATTTTCGTGAGTCCCTCGGACCGTCGTTTTTCCGCTATATCTCGCGTTTCCGACATGGTACAGTGAAATTTTTGCATTTCCTGAATCGGGGCCGCCTCCCCGTTCGAACGAGGTATCGCGCGAGGAAATCCGTCGATTTTGCATTTTTGCCAATTTTTACGACCCGGGGGTCGTGGAAATTTTCAATTTTCCTCGATTTTCGTGAGTCCCTCGGACCGTCGTTTTTCCGCTATATCTCGCGTTTCCGACATGGTACAGTGAAATTTTTTGCATTTCCTGAATCGGGGCCGCCTCCCCGTTCGAACGAGGTATCGCGCGAGGAAATCCGTCGATTTTGCATTTTTGCCAATTTTTACGACCCGGGGGTCGTGGAAATTTTCAATTTTCCTCGATTTTCGTGAGTCCCTCGGACCGTCGTTTTTCCGCTATATCTCGCGTTTCCGACATGGTACAGTGAAATTTTTTGCATTTCCTGAATCGGGGCCGCCTCCCCGTTCGAACGAGGTATCGCGCGAGGAAATCCGTCGATTTTGCATTTTTGCCAATTTTTACGACCCGGGGGTCGTGGAAATTTTCAATTTTCCTCGATTTTCGTGAGTCCCTCGGGACCGTCGTTTTTCCGCTATATCTCGCGTTTCCGACATGGTACAGTGAAATTTTTTGCATTTCCTGAATCGGGGCCGCCTCCCCGTTCGAACGAGGTATCGCGCGAGGAAATCCGTCGATTTTGCATTTTTGCCAATTTTTACGACCCGGGGGTCGTGGAAACTTTCAATTTTCCTCGATTTTCGTGAGTCCCTCGGACCGTCGTTTTTCCGCTATATCTCGCGTTTCCGACATGGTACAGTGAAATTTTTTGCATTTCCTGAATCGGGGCCGCCTCCCCGTTCGAACGAGGTATCGCGCGAGGAAATCCGTCGATTTTGCATTTTTGCCAATTTTTACGACCCGGGGGTCGTGGAAATTTTCAATTTTCCTCGATTTTCGTGAGTCCCTCGGACCGTCGTTTTTCCGCTATATCTCGCGTTTCCGACATGGTACAGTGAAATTTTTTGCATTTCCTGAATCTGGGCCGCCTCCCCGTTCGAACGAGGTATCGCGCGAGGAAATCCGTCGATTTTGCATTTTTGCCAATTTTTACGACCCGGGGGTCGTGGAAACTTTCAATTTTCCTCGATTTTCGTGAGTCCCTCGGACCGTCGTTTTTCCGCTATATCTCGCGTTTCCGACATGGTACAGTGAAATTTTTTGCATTTCCTGAATCGGGGCCGCCTCCCCGTTCGAACGAGGTATCGCGCGAGGAAATCCGTCGATTTTGCATTTTTGCCAATTTTTACGACCCGGGGGTCGTGGAAATTTTCAATTTTCCTCGATTTTCGTGAGTCCCTCGGACCGTCGTTTTTCCGCTATATCTCGCGTTTCCGACATGGTACAGTGAAATTTTTTGCATTTCCTGAATCGGGGCCGCCTCCCCGTTCGAACGAGGTATCGCGCGAGGAAATCCGTCGATTTTGCATTTTTGCCAATTTTTACGACCCGGGGGTCGTGGAAACTTTCAATTTTCCTCGATTTTCGTGAGTCCCTCGGACCGTCGTTTTTCCGCTATATCTCGCGTTTCCGACATGGTACAGTGAAATTTTTTGCATTTCCTGAATCGGGGCCGCCTCCCCGTTCGAACGAGGTATCGCGCGAGGAAATCCGTCGATTTTGCATTTTTGCCAATTTTTACGACCCGGGGGTCGTGGAAATTTTCAATTTTCCTCGATTTTCGTGAGTCCCTCGGACCGTCGTTTTTCCGCTATATCTCGCGTTTCCGACATGGTACAGTGAAATTTTTTGCATTTCCTGAATCGGGGCCGCCTCCCCGTTCGAACGAGGTATCGCGCGAGGAAATCCGTCGATTTTGCATTTTTGCCAATTTTTACGACCCGGGGGTCGTGGAAATTTTCAATTTTCCTCGATTTTCGTGAGTCCCTCGGACCGTCGTTTTTCCGCTATATCTCGCGTTTCCGACATGGTACAGTGAAATTTTTGCATTTCCTGAATCGGGGCCGCCTCCCCGTTCGAACGAGGTATCGCGCGAGGAAATCCGTCGATTTTGCATTTTTGCCAATTTTTACGACCCGGGGGTCGTGGAAATTTTCAATTTTCCTCGATTTTCGTGAGTCCCTCGGACCGTCGTTTTTCCGCTATATCTCGCGTTTCCGACATGGTACAGTGAAATTTTTTGCATTTCCTGAATCGGGGCCGCCTCCCCGTTCGAACGAGGTATCGCGCGAGGAAATCCGTCGATTTTGCATTTTTGCCAATTTTTACGACCCGGGGGTCGTGGAAACTTTCAATTTTCCTCGATTTTCGTGAGTCCCTCGGACCGTCGTTTTTCAGCTATATCTCGCGTTTCCGACATGGTACAGTGAAATTTTTTGCATTTCCTGAATCGGGGCCGCCTCCCCGTTCGAACGAGGTATCGCGCGAGGAAATCCGTCGATTTTGCATTTTTGCCAATTTTTACGACCCGGGGGTCGTGGAAATTTTCAATTTTCCTCGATTTTCGTGAGTCCCTCGGACCGTCGTTTTTCCGCTATATCTCGCGTTTCCGACATGGTACAGTGAAATTTTTTGCATTTCCTGAATCGGGGCCGCCTCCCCGTTCGAACGAGGTATCGCGCGAGGAAATCCGTCGATTTTGCATTTTTGCCAATTTTTACGACCCGGGGGTCGTGGAAACTTTCAATTTTCCTCGATTTTCGTGAGTCCCTCGGACCGTCGTTTTTCCGCTATATCTCGCGTTTCCGACATGGTACAGTGAAATTTTTTGCATTTCCTGAATCGGGGCCGCCTCCCCGTTCGAACGAGGTATCGCGCGAGGAAATCCGTCGATTTTGCATTTTTGCCAATTTTTACGACCCGGGGGTCGTGGAAATTTTCAATTTTCCTCGATTTTCGTGAGTCCCTCGGACCGTCGTTTTTCCGCTATATCTCGCGTTTCCGACATGGTACAGTGAAATTTTTTGCATTTCCTGAATCGGGGCCGCCTCCCCGTTCGAACGAGGTATCGCGCGAGGAAATCCGTCGATTTTGCATTTTTGCCAATTTTTACGACCCGGGGGTCGTGGAAATTTTCAATTTTCCTCGATTTTCGTGAGTCCCTCGGACCGTCGTTTTTCCGCTATATCTCGCGTTTCCGACATGGTACAGTGAAATTTTTTGCATTTCCTGAATCGGGGCCGCCTCCCCGTTCGAACGAGGTATCGCGCGAGGAAATCCGTCGATTTTGCATTTTTGCCAATTTTTACGACCCGGGGGTCGTGGAAATTTTCAATTTTCCTCGATTTTCGTGAGTCCCTCGGACCGTCGTTTTTCCGCTATATCTCGCGTTTCCGACATGGTACAGTGAAATTTTTTGCATTTCCTGAATCGGGGCCGCCTCCCCGTTCGAACGAGGTATCGCGCGAGGAAATCCGTCGATTTTGCATTTTTGCCAATTTTTACGACCCGGGGGTCGTGGAAACTTTCAATTTTCCTCGATTTTCGTGAGTCCCTCGGACCGTCGTTTTTCCGCTATATCTCGCGTTTCCGACATGGTACAGTGAAATTTTTTGCATTTCCTGAATCGGGGCCGCCTCCCCGTTCGAACGAGGTATCGCGCGAGGAAATCCGTCGATTTTGCATTTTTGCCAATTTTTACGACCCGGGGGTCGTGGAAACTTTCAATTTTCCTCGATTTTCGTGAGTCCCTCGGACCGTCGTTTTTCCGCTATATCTCGCGTTTCCGACATGGTACAGTGAAATTTTTTGCATTTGCTGAATCTGGGCCGCCTCCCCGTTCGAACGAGGTATCGCGCGAGGAAATCCGTCGATTTTGCATTTTTGCCAATTTTTACGACCCGGGGGTCGTGGAAATTTTCAATTTTCCTCGATTTTCGTGAATCCCTCGGGCCGTCGTTTTTCCGCTATATCTCGCGTTTCCGACATGGTACAGTGAAATTTTTTGCATTTCCTGAATCGGGGCCGCCTCCCCGTTCGAACGAGGTATCGCGCGAGGAAATCCGTCGATTTTGCATTTTTGCCAATTTTTACGACCCGGGGGTCGTGGAAATTTTCAATTTTCCTCGATTTTCGTGAGTCCCTCGGACCGTCGTTTTTCCGCTATATCTCGCGTTTCCGACATGGTACAGTGAAATTTTTTGCATTTCCTGAATCGGGGCCGCCTCCCCGTTCGAACGAGGTATCGCGCGAGGAAATCCGTCGATTTTGCATTTTTGCCAATTTTTACGACCCGGGGGTCGTGGAAATTTTCAATTTTCCTCGATTTTCGTGAGTCCCTCGGACCGTCGTTTTTCCGCTATATCTCGCGTTTCCGACATGGTACAGTGAAATTTTTTGCATTTCCTGAATCGGGGCCGCCTCCCCGTTCGAACGAGGTATCGCGCGAGGAAATCCGTCGATTTTGCATTTTTGCCAATTTTTACGACCCGGGGGTCGTGGAAATTTTCAATTTTCCTCGATTTTCGTGAGTCCCTCGGACCGTCGTTTTTCCGCTATATCTCGCGTTTCCGACATGGTACAGTGAAATTTTTTGCATTTCCTGAATCGGGGCCGCCTCCCCGTTCGAACGAGGTATCGCGCGAGGAAATCCGTCGATTTTGCATTTTTGCCAATTTTTACGACCCGGGGGTCGTGGAAACTTTCAATTTTCCTCGATTTTCGTGAGTCCTCGGACCGTCGTTTTTCAGCTATATCTCGCGTTTCCGACATGGTACAGTGAAATTTTTTGCATTTCCTGAATCGGGGCCGCCTCCCCGTTCGAACGAGGTATCGCGCGAGGAAATCCGTCGATTTTGCATTTTTGCCAATTTTTACGACCCGGGGGTCGTGGAAATTTTCAATTTTCCTCGATTTTCGTGAGTCCCTCGGACCGTCGTTTTTCCGCTATATCTCGCGTTTCCGACATGGTACAGTGAAATTTTTTGCATTTCCTGAATCGGGGCCGCCTCCCCGTTCGAACGAGGTATCGCGCGAGGAAATCCGTCGATTTTGCATTTTTGCCAATTTTTACGACCCGGGGGTCGTGGAAACTTTCAATTTTCCTCGATTTTCGTGAGTCCCTCGGACCGTCGTTTTTCAGCTATATCTCGCGTTTCCGACATGGTACAGTGAAATTTTTTGCATTTCCTGAATCGGGGCCGCCTCCCCGTTCGAACGAGGTATCGCGCGAGGAAATCCGTCGATTTTGCATTTTTGCCAATTTTTACGACCCGGGGGTCGTGGAAATTTTCAATTTTCCTCGATTTTCGTGAGTCCCTCGGACCGTCGTTTTTCCGCTATATCTCGCGTTTCCGACATGGTACAGTGAAATTTTTTGCATTTCCTGAATCGGGGCCGCCTCCCCGTTCGAACGAGGTATCGCGCGAGGAAATCCGTCGATTTTGCATTTTTGCCAATTTTTACGACCCGGGGGTCGTGGAAATTTTCAATTTTCCTCGATTTTCGTGAGTCCCTCGGACCGTCGTTTTTCCGCTATATCTCGCGTTTCCGACATGGTACAGTGAAATTTTTTGCATTTCCTGAATCGGGGCCGCCTCCCCGTTCGAACGAGGTATCGCGCGAGGAAATCCGTCGATTTTGCATTTTTGCCAATTTTTACGACCCGGGGGTCGTGGAAATTTCAATTTTCCTCGATTTTCGTGAGTCCCTCGGACCGTCGTTTTTCCGCTATATCTCGCGTTTCCGACATGGTACAGTGAAATTTTTTGCATTTCCTGAATCTGGGCCGCCTCCCCGTTCGAACGAGGTATCGCGCGAGGAAATCCGTCGATTTTGCATTTTTGCCAATTTTTACGACCCGGGGGTCGTGGAAACTTTCAATTTTCCTCGATTTTCGTGAGTCCTCGGACCGTCGTTTTTCCGCTATATCTCGCGTTTCCGACATGGTACAGTGAAATTTTTTGCATTTCCTGAATCGGGGCCGCCTCCCCGTTCGAACGAGGTATCGCGCGAGGAAATCCGTCGATTTTGCATTTTTGCCAATTTTTACGACCCGGGGGTCGTGGAAATTTTCAATTTTCCTCGATTTTCGTGAGTCCCTCGGACCGTCGTTTTTCCGCTATATCTCGCGTTTCCGACATGGTACAGTGAAATTTTTTGCATTTCCTGAATCTGGGCCGCCTCCCCGTTCGAACGAGGTATCGCGCGAGGAAATCCGTCGATTTTGCATTTTTGCCAATTTTTACGACCCGGGGGTCGTGGAAATTTTCAATTTTCCTCGATTTTCGTGAGTCCCTCGGACCGTCGTTTTTCCGCTATATCTCGCGTTTCCGACATGGTACAGTGAAATTTTTTGCATTTCCTGAATCGGGGCCGCCTCCCCGTTCGAACGAGGTATCGCGCGAGGAAATCCGTCGATTTTGCATTTTTGCCAATTTTTACGACCCGGGGGTCGTGGAAATTTTCAATTTTCCTCGATTTTCGTGAGTCCCTCGGACCGTCGTTTTTCCGCTATATCTCGCGTTTCCGACATGGTACAGTGAAATTTTTTGCATTTCCTGAATCTGGGCCGCCTCCCCGTTCGAACGAGGTATCGCGCGAGGAAATCCGTCGATTTTGCATTTTTGCCAATTTTTACGACCCGGGGGTCGTGGAAATTTTCAATTTTCCTCGATTTTCGTGAGTCCCTCGGACCGTCGTTTTTCAGCTATATCTCGCGTTTCCGACATGGTACAGTGAAATTTTTTGCATTTCCTGAATCGGGGCCGCCTCCCCGTTCGAACGAGGTATCGCGCGAGGAAATCCGTCGATTTTGCATTTTTGCCAATTTTTACGACCCGGGGGTCGTGGAAATTTTCAATTTTCCTCGATTTTCGTGAGTCCCTCGGACCGTCGTTTTTCCGCTATATCTCGCGTTTCCGACATGGTACAGTGAAATTTTTTGCATTTCCTGAATCGGGGCCGCCTCCCCGTTCGAACGAGGTATCGCGCGAGGAAATCCGTCGATTTTGCATTTTTGCCAATTTTTACGACCCGGGGGTCGTGGAAATTTTCAATTTTCCTCGATTTTCGTGAGTCCCTCGGACCGTCGTTTTTCCGCTATATCTCGCGTTTCCGACATGGTACAGTGAAATTTTTTGCATTTCCTGAATCGGGGCCGCCTCCCCGTTCGAACGAGGTATCGCGCGAGGAAATCCGTCGATTTTGCATTTTTGCCAATTTTTACGACCCGGGGGTCGTGGAAATTTTCAATTTTCCTCGATTTTCGTGAGTCCCTCGGACCGTCGTTTTTCCGCTATATCTCGCGTTTCCGACATGGTACAGTGAAATTTTTTGCATTTCCTGAATCGGGGCCGCCTCCCCGTTCGAACGAGGTATCGCGCGAGGAAATCCGTCGATTTTGCATTTTTGCCAATTTTTACGACCCGGGGGTCGTGGAAATTTTCAATTTTCCTCGATTTTCGTGAGTCCCTCGGACCGTCGTTTTTCCGCTATATCTCGCGTTTCCGACATGGTACAGTGAAATTTTTTGCATTTCCTGAATCGGGGCCGCCTCCCCGTTCGAACGAGGTATCGCGCGAGGAAATCCGTCGATTTTGCATTTTTGCCAATTTTTACGACCCGGGGGTCGTGGAAATTTTCAATTTTCCTCGATTTTCGTGAGTCCCTCGGACCGTCGTTTTTCCGCTATATCTCGCGTTTCCGACATGGTACAGTGAAAATCGCGCGAAAATTTTTTTGCATTT
>NW_024037044.1:0-58701 GCF_905115235.1 Hermetia illucens | reverse complement strand
ATGGGTCATGGGTCATGGGTCATGGGTCATGGGTCATGGGTCATGGGTCATGGGTCATGGGTCATGGGTCATGGGTCATGGGTCATGGGTCATGGGTCATGGGTCATGGGTCATGGGTCATGGGTCATGGGTCATGGGTCATGGGTCATGGGTCATGGGTCATGGGTCATGGGTCATGGGTCATGGGTCATGGGTCATGGGTCATGGGTCATGGGTCATGGGTCATGGGTCATGGGTCATGGGTCATAGGTCATGGGTCATGGGTCATGAGTCATGAGTCATGAGTCATGAGTCATGGGTCATGGGTCATGGGTCATGGGTCATAGGTCATGGGTCATGGGTCATGAGTCATGAGTCATGAGTCATGGGTCATGGGTCATGGGTCATGGGTCATGGGTCATTTTTGTATAAAAAAAATAAAAAAAAAATTTTTTTTTAAGAGAAAAAATGGGTAAGCTTTTTATTCAGATACTTGTTTTTCTGCATATGAAATGAGCTTAGCTGCCTTTTCCGAAAAAAAATTATTTGTAAAAAAATTGAAATTTCGATTTTCGAATTATTACTTAAGCCACATACCTGCTCTGGTTTCTTACAATATTCCACATTCATTTTTGGAAATATATAACAAAAAATATTTCGGCAGTAGTTTTGTTCAAAGCATTCATCTCTATTTACGTCTTCTTTGAGCAAATCTAAGTTTTCGTATTCAAAATGATAAAACAAAATTTTTTTTGTTTGAAGAAAACAAAACAAAATTTTTTGTCTATACTTTTATTTTTTGGGGATTAAATGCGCTAAGCTACTTTTTTCGCAAAAAAAAAATGTTTGAAAACATTGAATTTGTTCAGGAATTATTGACTTTCAGATTACTACTTTCGTCCGGGTTAAATCACCTGCTCAGGTTTCTTATAATATTCCCCATTTATTTTCGGAAATTTATAAAAAAAATATATTTTGGAAGAATTTTTGCTGAACGCATTCTTCTCTATTTCCATTTTTTGTTAGGAAATATAAATTTTTCTATTAAAAAAATCCAAAACATAAATTTTTTTCAAGAACAAAAGAATGGGTAAGCATTTTTTTTCTGCACATTAAATGAGCTCAGCTACCTCTTCCACAAAAAAAAACATATTTGCAAAAAAATTGAATTTGTTCAAAAGTTTTTGATTTTCAGATTATTACTTGTATGTGGGTTAAATCACCTGCTTTGGTTTCTTATAATTTTCCATATTTACCTTTGCAAATTGATTAAAAAAAAATAGTTTGTTCAAAGCATTCTTCTCTATTTACGTTTTCTTTCTAAGTTTTCGTCTCCAAAAAATCCAAAAAAAAAATTTTTTTCAGAAGCACAAAACAATTTTTTTTGTGTAAGCTAAGAGATACTTGTTTTCCTCCTCATGAAACGGCCTAACCTACCTTTTCCGGAAAAAGAATTCCCTGTCAAAAAATTTAATTTGTTTAAAAATTTTCGATTTTCAAATTATTACTTAGCCCACATAACTGCTCTGGTTTCTTATAATATTCCCCATTTATTTTCCGTAGTATATAAAAAAAATATTTTCCAGCAATTTTTCTTCCAAGCATTCTTCTCTATTTAGATCTTCTTTTAGCGGATCTAAGTTCCTTATTCAAAAAAATCCCCAAATTTTTTTTTTTTTTTTCAGAAACAATTTCGATACTTTTATTTCTGGGCATTAAATGAGCTAAGGTACTTTTTCCATGCATCCATCGGAAAAAAAAATATTTCTGAAAAAATTGAATTTGTTCAAAAACTTTTGATTTTCAGATTATAGCTTTCATGCGGGTTCAATCACCTGCTCTGGTTTCTTATGATAATCCGCATTTATTTTTTGAAGTATATAAAAAAAATATTTTCCAACAATTTTTGTTCAAAGCATTCTTCTCTATTTCCATTTTCTTTTAGCAAATATAAATTTTTGTATTGAAAAAAATAAAAAATAATTTTTTTTCAAGAGACAAAATGGGTAAGCTTTTTATTAAGATGCTTGTTTTTCTGGATATGAAATGAGCTTAGCTGCCTTTTCCGAAAAAAATTATTTGTAAAAAAATTGAAATTTCGATTTTCGAATTATTACTTAGGCCACATACATACATGGTTTCTTACAATATTCCCCATTTATTTTTGGAAATATATAAAAAAAAAAATTTCGGGAGAAGTTTTGTTGAAAGCATTTTTCTCTATTTACATGTGCTTTCAGCAAATCCAACTTTTCGTAATCAAAATGATCCAACAAATTTAAAAAAAAAAAAACAAAAAAAAGTCTTTTTTTCGATACTTTTATTTCTGGGCATTAAGTGAGCTAACCTACTTTTTCCGCAAGAAAAAATTTGAAAAAGTGAATTTGTTCGAAAATTTTTGATTTTCAGATTATTACTTTTATGTGGGTTAAATCACCTGCTCTGGTTAATATTATAATATTGCCCATCTAGTTATAGAAGTATATAAAAAAAATATTTCGCAGGAATTTTTGTTGAAAGCATTCTTCTCTATTTCCGTTTTCTTCTAGGTAATATAAATTTTTGTATTGAAAAAATCCAGAAAAAAAAAATGTTTTTTTCGAGAGCAATAAAATTTTATTCAGATACTTGTTTTTCTGCACATTAGATGAGCTCAGCTACCGCCTCGACAAAAAAAAAACATATTTGCGAAAAAACTGAATTTGTTGAAAAATTTTTGATTTTCAGATTATTACTTGTATGTGGGTTAAATCACCTGCTCTGGTTTCTTATAATTTTCCCCTTTTACCTTTGCAAATAGATTTAAAAAAAATAGTTTGTTCAAAGCATTCTTCTCTATTTACGTTTTCGTTCTAAGTTTTCGTCTTGAAAAAAATCCAAAAAAAAATTTTTTTCAGAAGCACAAAACAATTTTTTTCCGTAAGCTAAGAGATACTTGTTTTGCTGCTGATGAAACGGCCTAACCTACCTTTTCCGGAAAAAACATTCTTTGTCAAAAAATTTAATTTGTTTAAAAATTTTCGATTTTCAAATTATTACTTAGCCCACATAATTGCTTCCGGAAAAAAACATTCTTTATCAAAAAATTTAATTTGTTTGAAAATTGTCGACTTTTAAATTATTACCTAGGGCACATACCTGCTCTGGTTTCTTATAATATTCCCCATTTATTTTCCGTAGTATATAAAAAAAATATTTTCCAGCAATTTTTGTTCAAAGCATTCTTCTCTATTTAGATCTTCTTTAAGCAAGTTTTCTTATTAAAAAAAAATTCCCAAAAAAATTTTTTTCCAGAAACAATTTCGATACTTTTATTTCTGGCCATTAAATGAGCTAAGCTACTTTTTCCATCGATCCATCGCAAAAAAAATATTTCTGAAAAAATTGAATTTGTTCAAAAACTTTTGATTTTCAGATTATTACTCTCATGCGGGTTAATCACCTGCTCTGGTTTCTTATGATGTTCCGCATGTATTTTTTGAAGTATATAAAAAAAATATTTTCCAAGAATTTTTGTTCAAAGCATTCCTTTCTATTTCCATTTTCTTTTAGCAAATATAAATTTTTGTGTTCAAAAAAATAAAAAAAAAATTTTTTTCAAGAGAAAAAATGAGTAAGCTTTTTATTCAGATACTTGTTTTTCTGCATTTGAAATGAGCTTAGCTGTCTTTTCCGAAAAAAAATTATTTGTAAAAAAATTGATATTTCGATTTTCGAAATATTACTTAGGCAACATACCTGCTCTGGTTTCTTACAATATTCCACATTCATTTTTGGAAATATATAAAAAAAAATATTTCGGCAGTAGTTTTGTTGAAAGCATTCTTCTCTATTTACATCTTCTTCAAAAAAAAATTTTTTTTCAGAAGCACAAAACAATTTTTTTTGTGTAAGCTAAGAGATACTTGTTTCCCTGCTCATAAAACGGCCTAACCTACCTTTTCCGGAAAAAAAATTCCCTGTCAAAAAATTTAATTTGTTGAAAAATTTTCGATTTTCAAATTATTCCTTAGCCCACATACTTGCTTCCGGAAAAAACATTCTTTGTCAAAAAATTTAATTTGTTTAAAAATTTTCGATTTTCGAATTATTACTTAGCCCACGTTTCTTATAATATTCCCCATTTATTTTCCGAAGTATATAAAAAAAATATTTTCCAGCAATTTTTGTTCAAAGCATTCTTCTCTATTTAGATCTTCTTTAAGCGGATTCCTTATTCAAAAAAATCCCCCAAACATTTTTTTTTTTTAAGAAACAATTTCGATACTTTTATTTCTGCGCATTAAATGAGCTAAGGTACTTATTCCATGCATCCATCGCAAAAAAAATATTTATGAAAAAATTGAATTTGTTCATAAACTTTTGATTTTCAGATTATTACTTTCACCTGCTCTGGTTTCTTACAATATTCCCCATTTATTTTTGGAAATATATAAAAAAAAAAATTTTGGGAGAAGTTTTGTTGAAAGCATTCTTCTCTATTTACATCTTCTTTCAGCAAATCTAAGTTTTCGTATTCAAAACGATAAAAAAAAATTTTTTTGTTTGAAGAAACCAAAAAAAAATTTTTTGTCGATACTTTTATTTTTTGGGGATTAAATGCGCTAAGCAACTTTTTCCGCAAAAAAAAATGTTTGAAAAAATTGAATTTGTTCAGGAATTATTGATTTTCAGATTACTACCTTCGTCCGGGTTAAATCACCTGCTCAGGTTTCTTATAATATTCCCCATTTATTTTCGGAAATTTATAAAAAAATATATTTTGGGAAGAATTTTTGTTGAAAGCATTCTTCTCTATTTCCATTTTCTTTTGAGGAAATATAAATTTTTGTATTAAAAAAATCCCCATTTACCTTTGCAAATAGATAAAAAAAATATTTTGGAAGCATTTTTGTTCAAAGCATTCTTCTCTATTTACTTTTTCTTTCTAAGTTTTCGTCTCCAAAAAATCGAAAAAAAAATTTTTTTTCAGAAGCACAAAACAATTTTTTTTGTGTAAGCTAAGAGATACTTGTTTTCCTGCTCATGAAACGGCCTAACCTACCTTTTCCGGAAAAAAAATTCCCTGTCAAAAAATTTAATTTGTTTAAAAATTTTCGATTTTCAAATTATTACTTAGCCCACGTTTCTTATAATATTCCCCATTTATTTTCCGAAGTATATAAAAAAAATATTTTCCAGCAATTTTTGTTCAAAGCATTCTTCCCTATTTAGATCTTCTTTAAGCAAATCTTCTTCAAAAAAATCAAAAAAAAAATTTTTTTGAAGAGAAAAAATGGGTAAGCTTTTTATTCAGATACTTGTTTTTCTGCATATGAAATTAGTTTAGCTGCCTTTTCCGAAAAAAAATTATTTGTAAAAAAATTGAAATTTCGATTTTCGAATTATTACTTAGGCCACATACATACATGGTTTCTTACAATATTCCCCATTTATTTTTGGAAATATACAAAAAAAAAAAACGGGAGAAGTTTTGTTGAAAGCATTTTTCTCTATTTACATGTGCTTTCAGCAAATCCAACTTTTCGTAATCAAAATGATCCAACAAATTTAAAAAAAAAAACAAAAAAGAAGTGTTTTTTTCGATACTTTTATTTCTGGGCATTAAGTGAGCTAACCTACTTTTTCCGCAAGAAAAAATTTGAAAAAATTGAATTTGTTCGAAAATTTTTGATTTTCAGATTATTACTTTTATGTGGGTTAAATCACCTGCTCTGGTTAATATTATAATATTGCCCATTTATTTCCTGAAGTATATAGAAAAAAAATATTTCGCAGGAGTTTTTGTTGAAAGCATTCTTCTCTATTTCCGTTTTCTTCTAGGTAATATAAATTTTTGTATTGAAAAAATCCAGAAAAAAAAATGTTTTTTTGGAGAACAATAAAATTTTATTCAGATACTTGTTTTTCTGCACATTAGATGAGCTCAGCTACCGCCTCGACAAAAAAAAACATATTTGCGAAAAAACTCAATTTTTTGAAAAATTTTTGATTTTCAGATTATTACTTGTATGTGGGTTAAATCACCTGCTCTGGTTTCTTATAATTTTCCCCTTTTACCTTTGCAAATAGATTTACAAAAAATAGTTTGTTCAAAGCATTCTTCTCTATTTACGTTTTCGTTCTAAGTTTTCGTCTTGAATAAAATCCAAAAAAATTTTTTTTTCAGAAGCACAAAACAATTTTTTTTCCGTAAGCTAAGAGATACTTGTTTTGCTGCTCATGAAACGGCCTAACCTACCTTTTCCGAAAAAAAACATTCTCTGTCAAAAAATTTAATTTGTTTAAAAATTTTCGATTTTCAAATTATTACTTAGCCCACATAATTCCTTCCGGAAAAAACATTCTTTATCAAAAAATTTAATTTGTTTAAAAATTTTCGATTTTTAAATTATTACTTAGGCCACATACCTGCTCTGGTTTCTTATAATATTCTCCATTTATTTTGCGTAGTATATAAAAAAAAATATTTTCCAGCAATTTTTCTTCAAAGCATTCTTCTCTATTTAGATCTTCTTTAAGCAAGTTTTCTTATTCAAAAAAAATTCCCAAAAAAATTTTTTTTTTCAGAATTGTTTCTGAAAAAAAAATTTTTTTGGGAATCGATATCGATTTCGATACTTTTATTTCTGGGCATTAAATGAGCTAAGGTACTTTTTCCATGCATCCATCGCAAAAAAAAATATTTCTGAAAAAATTGAATTTGTTCAAAAACTTTTGATTTTCAGATTATTACTTTCACCTGCTCTGGTTTCTTACAATATTCCCCATTTATTTTTTGTCGATACTTTTATTTTTTGGGGATTAAATGCGCTAAGCTACTTTTTCCGCAAAAGAAAATGTTTGAAAAAATTGAATTTGTGCAGGAATTATTGATTTTCAGATTACTACTTTCGTCCGGGTTAAATCACCTGCTCAGGTTTCTTATAATATTCCCCATTTATTTTCGGAAATTTATAAAAAAATATATTTTGGAAGAATTTTTGTTGAAAGCATTGTTCTCTATTTCCATTTTCTTTTAGGAAATATAAATTTTTGCATTAAAAAAATCCCCATTTACCTTTGCAAATAGATAAAAAAAATATTTTGGAAGCATTTTTGTTCAAAGCATTCTTCTCTATTTACGTTTTCTTTCTAAGTTTTCGTCTCCAAAAAATCCAAAAAAAATTTTTTTTTCAGAAGCACAAAACAATTTTTTTTGTGTAAGCTAAGAGATACTTGTTTTCCTGCTCATGAAACGGCCTAACATACCTTTTCCGGAAAAAAAATTCCCTGTCAAAAAATTTAATTTGTTCAAAAATTTTCGATTTTCAAATTATTACTTAGCCCACGTTTCTTATAATATTCCCCATTTATTTTCCGTAGTATATAAAAAAATATTTTCCAGCTATTTTTGTTCAAAGCATTCTTCTCTATTTAGATCTTCTTTAAGCAAGTTTTCTTATTCAAAAAAAATCCCCAAAAAATTTTTTTTTTTCAGAAACAATTTCTATACTTTTATTTCTGGGCATTAAATGAGCTAAGCTACTTTTTCCATCGATCCAGCGGAAAAAAAATATTTCTGAAAAAATTGAATTTGTTCAAAAACTTTTGATTTTCAGATTATTACTTTCATGCGGGTTAAATCACCTGCTCTGGTTTCTTATGATATTCCGCATTTATTTTTTGAAGTATATAAATAAAATATTTTCCAAGAATTTTTGTTCAAAGCATTCTTTTCTATTTCCATTTTCTTTTAGCAAATATAAATTTTTGTGTTCAAAAAAATCAAAAAAAAATGTTTTTCAAGAGAAAAAATGAGTAAGCTTTTTATTCAGATACTTGTTTTTCTGCATATGAAATGAGCTTAGCTGCCTTTTCCGAAAAAAATTATTTGTAAAAAAATCGAAATTTAGATTTTCAAATTATTACTTAGGCAACATACCTGCTCTGGCTTCTTACAATATTCCACATTCATTTTTGGAAATATATAAAAAAAATATTTCGGCAGTAGTTTTGTTGAAAGCATTCTTCTCTATTTACATCTTCTTCAAAAAAAAATTTTTTTCAGAAGCACAAAACAATTTTTTTTGTGTAAGCTAACAGATACTTGTTTTCCTGCTCATGAAACGGAAAAAAAATTGCCTGTCAAAAAATTTAATTTGTTTAAAAATTTTCGATTTTCAAATTATTCCTTAGCCCACATACTTGCTTCCGGAAAAAACATTCTTTGTCAAAAAATTTAATTTGTTTAAAAATTTTCGATTTTCGAATTATTACTTAGCCCACGTTCCTTATAATATTCCCCATTTATTTTCCGAAGTATATAAAAAAATATTTTCCAGCAATTTTTGTTCAAAGCATTCTTCTCTATTCAGATCTTCTTTAAGCGCATCTAAGTTTCTTATTAAAAAAAATCCCCAAAAAAAAATTTTTTTTTCAGAAACACAATTTCGACACTTTCATTTCTGGGCATTAAATGAGCTAAGGTACATTTTCCATGCATCCATCGCAAAAAAAAATTGAATTTGTTCAAAAACTTTTGATTTTCACATGATTACTTTCATGCGGGTTAAATCACCTGCTCTGGTTTCTTATGATATTCCGCATTTATTTTTTGAAGTATATAAAAAAAATATTTTCCAAGAATTTTTGTTGAAAGCATTCTTCTCTATTTCCATTTCCTTTTAGCAAATATAAGTTTTTGTGTTCAAAAAAATCAAAAAAAAAATGTTTTTCAAGAGAAAAAATGGGTAAGCTTTTTATTGAGATACTTGTTTTTCTGCATATGAAATGAGCTTAGCTGCCTTTTCCGAAAAAAATTATTTGTAAAAAAATCGAAATTTAGATTTTCAAATTATTACTTAGGCCACATACCTGCTCTGGTTTCTTACAATATTCCACATTCATTTTTGGAAATATATAAAAAAAACTATTTCGGCAGTAGTTTTGTTAAAAGCATTCTTCTCTATTTACATCTTCTTTGAGCAAATCTAAGTTTTCGTATTCAAAATGAAAAAAAAAAAATTTTTTTTGTTTGAAGAAAACAAAAAAAATTTTTTTTTTTTGTCGATACTTTTATTTTTTGGGATTGAATGAGCTAAGCTCGATTTTCCGCAAAAAAAAAATGTTTGAAAAAAATGAATTTGTTCAGGAATTATTGATTCTCAGATTGCTACTTTCGTCGGGGTAAAATCACCTGCTCAGGTTTCTTATTATTTATTTTCGGAAATTTATAAAAAAAGATATATTAGAAGAATTTTTGTTGAAAGCATTCTTCTCTATTTCCATTTTCTTTTAGGAAATATAAATTTTTGTATTAAAAAAATCCAACAAAAGAATGGGTAATTTTCTGCACATTAAATGAGCTCTTCCACAAAAAAAACATATTTGCGAAAAAATTGAATTTGTTCAAAAATTTTTGATTTTCAGATTATTACTTGTATGTGGGTTAAATCACCTGCTCTGCTTTCTTATAATATTCCCCATTTACCTTTGCAAATAGGTAAAAAAAAAAAATATTTTGGAAGAATTTTTGTTCAAAGCATTCTTCTCTATTTACGTTTTCTTTCTAAGTTTTCGTCTCCAAAAAAAATCCAAGAAAAAAATTTTTTTCAGAAGCACAATACAATTTTTTTTTTGTCAAAAAATTTAATTTGTTTAAAAATTTTCGATTTTCAAATTATTACTTAGCCCACATACTTGCTCTGGTTTCTTATAATATTCCCCATTTATTTTCCGAAGTATATAAAAAAAAATATTTTGCAGCAATTTTTGTTCAAAGCATTCTTCTCTATTTAGATCTTCTTTAAGCAAATCTTCGTCTTCTTATTCAAAATAATCCCGAAAAAATTTTTTTTTTCAGAAACACAATTTCGATACTTTTATTTCTGGGCATTAAATGAGCTAAGCTACTTTTTCCATCCATCCATCGCAAAAAAAATATATCTGAAAAATTTGAATTTGTGGAAAAACTTTTGATTTTCAGATTATAGCTTTCATGCGGGTTGAATCACCTGCTCTGGTTTCTTATGATAATCCGCATTTATTTTTTGAACAAAAAACAAAAACAAAAAATATTTTCCAACAATTTTTGTTGAAAGCATTCTTCTCTATTTCTTTTTTTTTATAGCAAATATAAATTGCTGTATTCAATGAATTCAAAAAAATCAAAAAAAAATTTTTTTTTTCAAGAACAAAAAATACTTGCTTTTCTGCATATGAAATGAGCTTAGCTGCCTTTTCCGAAAAAAAATTATTTGTAAAAAAATTTTTTTCGATTTTCGAATTATTACTTAGGCCACATACATGCCCTGGTTTCTTATAATATTCCCCATTTATTTTTGGAAATATATAAAAAAAAAAATATTTCGGGAGAAGTTTTGTTCAAAGCATTCTTCTCTATTTACATCTTCTTTAAGCAAATCTAACTTTTCGTAATCAAAATGATCCAAAAACATTTTTTTTTTTTTTGAAAAAAAAAAAGAAAAAATTTCTTTTCGATGCTTTTTTTTTCTGGGCATTAAATCAGCTAAGCTACCTTTTCCGCAAGAAAAAAATTGCAAAAAAATCGAATTCGTTCGAAAATTTTTGATTTTCAGATTATTACTTTTATGTGGGTTAAATCACCTGCTCTGGTTTCTTATAATATTCCCCATTTATTTTCCGAAGTATATAAAACAAATATTTTGCAGCAATTTTTGTTCAAAGCATTCTTCTCTATTTCCATTTTCTTTGAGCAAATATAAATCTTTGTATTAAAAAAAATCAAAAAAAAAATTTTTTTCAAGAGAAAAAATGGGTTGGCTTTTTATTCAGATACTTGTTTTTCTGCATGTAAAATGAGCTTAGCTGCCTTTTCCGAAAAAAAATTATTTGTAACAAAATTGAAATTTCGATTTTCGAATTATTACATAGGCCACATACCTGCTCGATTTATTTTTTGAAGTATATAAAAAAAATATTTCCCAAGAATTTTTGTTAAAAGCATTCTTCTCTATTTCCATTTTCTTTTAGCAAATATAAATTTTTGTATTAAAAAAATCCAAAAAAAATTGTTTTTCAAGAACAAAAGAATGGGTAAGCATTTTTTTTCTGCACATTAAATGAGCTCTTCCACAAAAGAAACATATTTGCGAAAAAATTGAATTTGTTCGAAAATTTTTGATTTTCAGATTATTACTTGTATGTGGGTTAAATCACCTGCTCTGCTTTCTTGTAATATTCCCCATTTACCTTTGCAAATAGATAAAAAAAAAATATTTTGGAAGCATTTTTGTTCAAAGCATTCTTCTCTATTTACGTTTTCTTTCTAAGTTTTCGTCTCCAAAAAATCCAAAAAAAAAATTTTTTTTCAGAAGCACAAAACAATTTTTTTTGTGTTATCTAAGAGATACTTGTTTTTCTGTTCATGAAACGGCCTAACCTACCTTTTCCGGAAAAAAAATTCCCTGTCAAAAAATTTAATTTGTTTAAAAATTTTCGATTTCCAAATTATTACTTAGCCCACAAACTTGCTTCCGGAAAAAACATTCTTTGTCAAAAAATTTAATTTGTTTAAAAATTTTCGATTTTCAAATTATTACTTAGCCCACGTTTCTTATAATATTCCCCATTTATTTTCCGAAGTATATAAAAAAAATATTTTCGAGCAATTTTTATTCAAAGCATTCTTCTCTATTTAGATCTTCTTTAAGCGGATTCCTTATTCAAAAAAATCCCCAAAAAAATTTTTTTTTTTGAGAAACAATTTCGATACTTTTATTTCTGGGCATTAAATGAGCTAAGGTACTTTTTCCATGCATCCATCGCAAAAAAAAATATTTCTGAAAAAATTGAATTTGTTCAAAAACTTTTGATTTTCAGATTATTACTTTCACCTGCTCTGGTTTCTTACAATATTCCCCATTTATTTTTTGTCGATACTTTTATTTTTTGGGGATTAAATGCGCTAAGCTACTTTTTCCGCAAAAGAAAATGTTTGAAAAAATTGAATTTGTTCAGGAATTATTGATTTTCAGATTACTACTTTCGTCCGGGTTAAATCACCTGCTCAGGTTTCTTATAATATTCCCCATTTATTTTCGGAAATTTATAAAAAAATATATTTTGGAAGAATTTTTGTTGAAAGCATTGTTCTCTATTTCCATTTTCTTTTAGGAAATATAAATTTTTGTATTAAAAAAATCCCCATTTACCTTTGCAAATAGATAAAAAAAAATATTTTGGAAGCATTTTTGTTCAAAGCATTCTTCTCTATTTACGTTTTCTTTCTAAGTTTTCGTCTCCAAAAAAAATCCAAAAAAAAAATTTTTTTCAGAAGCACAAAACAATTTTTTTGTGTAAGCTAAGAGATACTTGTTTTCCTGCTCATGAAACGGCCTAACATACCTTTTCCGGAAAAAAAATTCCCTGTCAAAAAATTTAATTTGTTTAAAAATTTTCGATTTTCAAATTATTACTTAGCCCACGTTTCTTATAATATTCCCCATTTATTTTCCGTAGTATATAAAAAAAATATTTTCCAGCAATTTTTGTTCAAAGCATTCTTCTCTATTTAGATCT
Source organism: Hermetia illucens (assembly GCF_905115235.1). Lineage (NCBI taxonomy): Eukaryota > Metazoa > Arthropoda > Insecta > Diptera > Stratiomyidae > Hermetia > Hermetia illucens. The sequence goes on along the minus strand of NW_024037044.1, from coordinate 46,179 downwards.
TCTTTAAGCAAGTTTTCTTATTCAAAAAAAATCCCCAAAAAATTTTTTTTTTTTCAGAAACAATTTCTATACTTTTATTTCTGTGCATTAAATGAGCTAAGCTACTTTTTCCATCGATCCAGCGGAAAAAAAATATTTCTGAAAAAATTGAATTTGTTCAAAAACTTTTGATTTTCAGATTATTACTTTCATGCGGGTTAAATCACCTGCTCTGGTTTCTTATGATATTCCGCATTTATTTTTTGAAGTATATAAAAAAAATATTTTCCAAGAATTTTTGTTCAAAGCATTCTTTTCTATTTCCATTTTCTTTTAGCAAATATAAATTTTTGTGTTCAAAAAAATCAAAAAAAAATGTTTTTCAAGAGAAAAAATGAGTAAGCTTTTTATTCAGATACTTGTTTTTCTGCATATGAAATAAGCTTAGCTGCCTTTTCCGAAAAAAAATTATTTGTAAAAAAATTGAAATTTCGATTTTCGAAATATTACTTAGGCAACATACCTGCTCTGGCTTCTTACAATATTCCACATTCATTTTTGGAAATATATAAAAAAAAATATTTCGGCAGTAGTTTTGTTGAAAGCATTCTTCTCTATTTACATCTTCTTCAAAAAAAAAATTTTTTTCAGAAGCACAAAACAATTTTTTTTGTGTAAGCTAACAGATACTTGTTTTCCTGCTCATGAAACGGAAAAAAAATTCCCTGTCAAAAAATTTAATTTGTTTAAAAATTTTCGATTTTCAAATTATTCCTTAGCCCACATACTTGCTTCCGGAAAAAACATTCTTTGTCAAAAAATTTAATTTGTTTAAAAATTTTCGATTTTCGAATTATTACTTAGCCCACGTTCCTTATAATATTCCCCATTTATTTTCCGAAGTATATAAAAAAATATTTTCCAGCAATTTTTGTTCAAAGCATTCTTCTCTATTTAGATCTTCTTTAAGCGGATTCCTTATTCAAAAAAATCCCCCAAAAAATTTTTTTTTTTGAGAAACAATTTCGATACTTTTATTTCTGCGCATTAGATGAGCTAAGGTACTTTTTCCATGCATCCATCGCAAAAAAAAATATTTCTGAAAAAATTGAATTTGTTCAAAAACTTTTGATTTGCAGATTATTACTTTCACCTGCTCTGGTTTCTTACAATATTCCCCATTTATTTTTGGAAATATATAAAAAAAAAATTTCGGGAGAAGTTTTGTTGAAAGCATTTTTCTCTATTTACATCTTCTTTCAGCAAATCTAAGTTTTCGTATTCAAAACGATAAAAAAAATTTTTTTTTGTTTGAAGAAAACAAAAAAAAATTTTTTGTGGATACTTTTATTTTTTCGGGATTAAATGCGCTAAGCTAGTTTTTCCGCAAAAAAAAAATGTTTGAAAAAATTGAATTTGTTCAGGAATTATTGATTTTCAGATTACTACTTTCGTCCGGGTTAAATCAACTGCTCAGGTTTCTTATAATATTCCCCATTTATTTTCGGAAATTTATAAAAAATATATTTTGGAAGAACTTTTGTTGAAAGCACTCTTCTCTATTTCCATTTTCTTTTAGGAAATATAAATTTTTGTATTAAAAAAATCCCCATTTACCTTTGCAATTAGATAAAAAAATATTTTGGAAGCATTTTTGTTCAAAGCATTCTTCTCTACTTACGTTTTCTTTGCTAGTTTTCGTCTCCAAAAAAAAAATTTTTTTCAGAAGCACAAAACAATTTTTTTTGTGTAAGCTAAGAGATACTTGTTTTCCTGCTCATGAAACGGCCTAACCTACCTTTTCCGGAAAAAAAATTCCCTGTCAACAAATTTAATTTTCGTTTTGAGAATGAAGAGGGGTCCTAAGTCCGCATCAACTTAATGCAGGACCGGACCAATTGAGGAGCAACTTACTCCTTCTTTTCTGGTCCACGGACCCCTCGCTGGGCCTGCACCCAAACTTTTTTAAAAAAAGTGAAGTGACGGCGGCTTTACGGTTTCTTACCAGGACAGAGGCAAATCGTCAGACGCTGCCTCACCTCTGCCCTGGTCTTGGTCAGCAAGGCGGATTTGCGCTCAATATAATTCGTAGGCATGTCGTGTGTTACGAATTATATAAAGGAGCATTCAACATCTGCGAGCCGCTACGGTCACGCTGCTCCCAGGGCAGAGGTGAGGCAGCGTCTGACGATTTGCCTCTGTCCTGGTAAGAAACCGTAAAGCCGCCGTCACTTCCCTTTTTTTAAATTTAATTTGTTTAAAAATTTTCGATTTTCAAATTATTACTTAGCCCACATACTTGCTCTGGTTTCTTATAATATTCCCCATCTATTTTCCGAAGTATTTAAATACTTAAAAATACTTAAAAAAAAATATTTTGCAGCAATTTTTGTTCAAAGCATTCTTCTCTATTTAGATCTTCTTTAAGCAAATCTTCGTTTTCTTATTCAAAATAATCCCCAAAAATATTTTTTTTTTTTCAGAAACACAATTTCGATACTTTTATTTCTGGGCATTAAATGAGCTAAGCTACTTTTTCCATCCATCCATCGCAAAAAAAATATTCGTGAAAAAATTGAATTTGTTCAAAAACTTTTGATTTTCAGATTATAGCTTTCATGCGGGTTCAATCACCTGCTCTGGTTTCTTATGATAATCCGCATTTATTTTTTGAAGTATATAAAAAAAATATTTTCCAACAATTTTTGTTGAAATCATTCTTCTCTATTTCTTTTAGCAAATATAAATTTTTGTATTCAAAAAATCAAAAAAAAACAAAATTTTTTTCAAGAACAAAAAAATGGGTAAGCATTTTTTCAGATACTTGTTTTCTGTACATTAAATGAGCTCAGCTACCTCTTCCACAAAAAAAACATATTTGTGAAAAAATTGAATTTGTTCAAAAATTTGTGATTTTCAGATTAATTCTTGTATGGGGGTTAAATCACCTGCCCTAGTTTCTTATAATTTTCCCCATTTACCTTTGCAAATAGATTAAAAAAAATATTTTGGAAGCATTTTTGTTCAAAGCATTCTTCTCTATTTACGTTTTCGTTATAAGTTTTCGTCTTCAAAAAAATTCAAAAATTTTTTTTTTTTCACAAGCACATAAGAATTTTTTTTCCGCAAGCTAAGAGATACTTGTTTTGCTGCTCATGAAACGGCCTAACCTACCTTTTAATTTGTTTAAACATTTTCGATTTTCAAATTATTACTTAGCCCACATACTTGCTCTGGTTTCTTATAATATTCCCCATCTATTTTCCGAAGTATATAAAAAAAATATTTTCCAGCAATTTTTGTTCAAAGCATTCTTCTCTATTTACATCGTCTTTAAGCAAATCTTAGTTTTCTGATTCAAAAAATTCCCCAAAAAAATTTTTTTTTCAGAAACAATTTCGATACTTTTATCTCTGGGCATTAAATGAGCTAAGCTACTTTTTCCATCCATCCATCGCAAGAAAAAAATATTTCTGAAAAAAATTGAATATGTTGAAAAACTTTTGATTTTCAGATTATTACTTTCATGCGGGTTAAATCACCTGCTCTGGTTTCTTATGATAATCCGCATTTATTTTTTGAAGTATATAAAAAAAAATATTTTCCAACAATTTTTCTTCAAAGCATTCTTCTCTATTTAGATCTTCTTTAAGCAAATCTTCTTCAAAAAAATGAAAAAAAATGTTTTTGAAGAGAAAAAATGGGTAACCTTTTTATTCAGATACTTGTTTTTCTGCATATGAAATGAGCTTAGCTGCCTTTTCCGAAAAAAAATTATTTGTAAAAAAATTGAAATTTCGATTTTCGAATTATTACTTAGGCAACATACCTGCTCTGGTTTCTTACAATATTCCCCATTTATTTTTGGAAATATATAAAAAAATAATTCGGCAGTAGTTTTGTTCAAAGCATTCTTCTCTATTTACATCTTCTTCCAGCAAATCTAACTTTTCGTAATCAAAATGATCCAAAAACATTTTTTTTTTTTGAAAAAAAAAAAATAGAAAAAGTTTCTTTTCGATGCTTTTATTTCTGGCGATTAAATCAGCTAAGCTACTTTTTCCGCAAGAAAAAAATTGAAAAAAATTCGAATTTGCTCGGAAATTTTTGATTTTCAGATTATTACTTTTATGTGGGTTAAATCACCTGCTCTGGTTTCTTATAATATTCCCCATTTATTTTCCGAAGTATATAAAACAAATATTTTGCAGCAATTTTTGTTCAAAGCATTCTTCTCTATTTCCATTTTCTTTTAGCAAATATAAATTTTTGTATTAAAAAAATCCAAAAAAAAATTTTTTTCAAGAACAAAAGAATGGGTAAGCATTTTTTTCTGCACATTAAATGAGCTCTTCCACAAAAAAAACATATTTGCGAAAAAAATGAATTTGTTCGAAAATTTTTGATTTTCAGATTATTACTTGTATGTGGGTTAAATCACCTGCTCTGCTTTCTTATAATATTCCCCATTTACCTTTGCAAATAGATAAAAAAAAAATATTTTGGAAGAATTTTTGTTGAAAGCATTCTTCTCTATTTACGTTTTCTTTCTAAGTTTTCGTCTCCAAAAAAATCAAAAAAAAAAAATTTTTTCAGAAGGACAAAACAATTTTTTTTGTGTAAGCTAAGAGATACTTGTTTTGCTGCTCATGAAACGGTTTAACCTACCATTTCCGGATAAAAAAATTCCCTATCAAAAAATTTAATTTGTTTAGAAATTTTCGATTTTCAAATTATTACTTAGCCCACATACTTGCTCTGGTTTCTTATAATATTCCCCATTTATTTTCCGAAGTATTTAAATACTTAAAAATACTTAAAAAAAAATATTTTGCAGCAATTTTTGCTCAAAGCATTCTTCTCTATTTAGATCTTCTTTAACCAAATCTTCGTTTTCTTATTCAAAATAATCCCCAAAAAATTTTTTTTTTTTCAGAAACACAATTTCGATACTTTTATTTCTGGGCATTAAATGAGCTAAGCTACTTTTTCCATCCATCCATCGCAAAAAAAAATATTCGTGAAAAAATTTAATTTGTTCAAAAACTTTTGATTTTCAGATTATAGCTTTCATGCGGGTTCAATCACCTGCTCTGGTTTCTTATGATAATCCGCATTTATTTTTTGAGGTATATAAAAAAAATATTTTCCAACAATTTTTGTTGAAAGCATTCTTCTCTATATCCATTTTCTTTCAGCAAATATAAATTTTAGTATTAAAAAAAATCAAAAAAAAAAAATTTTTTTCAAGAGAAAAAACGGGTAAGCTTTTTATTCAGATACTTGTTTTTCTGGATGTGAAATGAGCTTAGCTGCCTTTTCCGAAAAAAAAAGTATTTGTAAAAAAATTGAAATTTCGATTTTCGAATTATTACTTAGCCGACATACCTGCTCTGGTTTCTTACAATATTCCCCATTTATTTTTGGAAATATATAAAAAAAAAATATTTCGGGAGAAGTTTTGTTCAAAGCATTCTTCACTATTTACATCTTCTTTCAGCAAATCTAACTTTTCGTAATCAAAATGATCCAAAAACATTTTTTTTTTTTTTGAAAAAAAAAAAATAGAAAAAATTTCTTTTCGATGCTTTTATTTCTGGAGATTAAATCAGCTAAGCTCTTTTTTCCGCAAGAAAAAAATTGAAAAAAATCCGAATTTGTTCGAAAATTTTTGATTTTCAGATTATTACTTTTATGTGGGTTAAATCACCTGCTCTGGTTTGTTATAATATTCCCCATTTATTTTCCGAAGTATATAAAACAAATATTTTCCAGCAATTTTTGTTCAAAGCATTCTTCTCTATTTAGATCTTCTTTAAGCGCATCTAAATTTCTTATTCAAAAAAATCCCCAAAAAAAATTTTTTTTTCAGAAACACAATTTTGATACTTTTATTTCTCGGCATTAAATGAGCTAAGCTACTTTTTCCATCCATCCATCGCAAAAAAAATATATCTGAAAAATTTGAATTTGTGGAAAAACTTTTGATTTTCAGATTATAGCTTTCATGCGGGTTGAATCACCTGCTCTGGTTTCTTATGATAATCCGCATTTATTTTTTGAACAAAAAACAAAAACAAAAAATATTTTCCAACAATTTTTGTTGAAAGCATTCTTCTCTATTTCTTTTTTTTTATAGCAAATATAAATTGCTGTATTCAATGAATTCAAAAAAATCAAAAAAAATTTTTTTTTTTCAAGAACAAAAAATACTTGCTTTTCTGCATATGAAATGAGCTTAGCTGCCTTTTCCGAAAAAAAATTATTTGTAAAAAATTTTTTTTCGATTTTCGAATTATTACTTAGGCCACATACATGCCCTGGTTTCTTATAATATTCCCCATTTATTTTTGGAAATATATAAAAAAAAAAATATTTCGGGAGAAGTTTTGTTCAAAGCATTCTTCTCTATTTACATCTTCTTTAAGCAAATCTAACTTTTCGTAATCAAAATGATCCAAAAACATTTTTTTTTTTTTTTTGAAAAAAAAAAGAAAAAATTTCTTTTCGATGCTTTTTTTTTCTGGGCATTAAATCAGCTAAGCTACCTTTTCCGCAAGAAAAAAATTGCAAAAAAATCGAATTCGTTCGAAAATTTTTGATTTTCAGATTATTACTTTTATGTGGGTTAAATCACCTGCTCTGGTTTCTTATAATATTCCCCATTTATTTTCCGAAGTATATAAAACAAATATTTTGCAGCAATTTTTGTTCAAAGCATTCTTCTCTATTTAGATCTTCTTTAAGCGGATTCCTTATTCAAAAAAATCCCCAAAAAAATTTTTTTTTTTGAGAAACAATTTCGATACTTTTATTTCTGGGCATTAAATGAGCTAAGGTACTTTTTCCATGCATCCATCGCAAAAAAAAATATTTCTGAAAAAATTGAATTTGTTCAAAAACTTTTGATTTTCAGATTATTACTTTCACCTGCTCTGGTTTCTTACAATATTCCCCATTTATTTTTTGTCGATACTTTTATTTTTTGGGGATTAAATGCGCTAAGCTACTTTTTCCGCAAAAGAAAATGTTTGAAAAAATTGAATTTGTTCAGGAATTATTGATTTTCAGATTACTACTTTCGTCCGGGTTAAATCACCTGCTCAGGTTTCTTATAATATTCCCCATTTATTTTCGGAAATTTATAAAAAAATATATTTTGGAAGAATTTTTGTTGAAAGCATTGTTCTCTATTTCCATTTTCTTTTAGGAAATATAAATTTTTGTATTAAAAAAATCCCCATTTACCTTTGCAAATAGATAAAAAAAAATATTTTGGAAGCATTTTTGTTCAAAGCATTCTTCTCTATTTACGTTTTCTTTCTAAGTTTTCGTCTCCAAAAAAATCCAAAAAAAATTTTTTTTCAGAAGCACAAAACAATTTTTTTGTGTAAGCTAAGAGATACTTGTTTTCCTGCTCATGAAACGGCCTAACATACCTTTTCCGGAAAAAAAATTCCCTGTCAAAAAATTTAATTTGTTTAAAAATTTTCGATTTTCAAATTATTACTTAGCCCACGTTTCTTATAATATTCCCCATTTATTTTCCGTAGTATATAAAAAAAATATTTTCCAGCAATTTTTGTTCAAAGCATTCTTCTCTATTTAGATCTTCTTTAAGCAAGTTTTCTTATTCAAAAAAAATCCCCAAAAAATTTTTTTTTTTCAGAAACAATTTCTATACTTTTATTTCTGTGCATTAAATGAGCTAAGCTACTTTTTCCATCGATCCAGCGGAAAAAAAATATTTCTGAAAAAATTGAATTTGTTCAAAAACTTTTGATTTTCAGATTATTACTTTCATGCGGGTTAAATCACCTGCTCTGGTTTCTTATGATAATCCGCATTTATTTTTTGAAGTATATAAAAAAAAATATTTTCCAACAATTTTTCTTCAAAGCATTCTTCTCTATTTAGATCTTCTTTAAGCAAATCTTCTTCAAAAAAATGAAAAAAAATGTTTTTGAAGAGAAAAAATGGGTAACCTTTTTATTCAGATACTTGTTTTTCTGCATATGAAATGAGCTTAGCTGCCTTTTCCGAAAAAAAATTATTTGTAAAAAAATTGAAATTTCGATTTTCGAAATATTACTTAGGCAACATACCTGCTCTGGCTTCTTACAATATTCCACATTCATTTTTGGAAATATATAAAAAAAAATATTTCGGCAGTAGTTTTGTTGAAAGCATTCTTCTCTATTTACATCTTCTTCAAAAAAAAAATTTTTTTCAGAAGCACAAAACAATTTTTTTTGTGTAAGCTAACAGATACTTGTTTTCCTGCTCATGAAACGGAAAAAAAATTCCCTGTCAAAAAATTTAATTTGTTTAAAAATTTTCGATTTTCAAATTATTCCTTAGCCCACATACTTGCTTCCGGAAAAAACATTCTTTGTCAAAAAATTTAATTTGTTTAAAAATTTTCGATTTTCGAATTATTACTTAGCCCACGTTCCTTATAATATTCCCCATTTATTTTCCGAAGTATATAAAAAAATATTTTCCAGCAATTTTTGTTCAAAGCATTCTTCTCTATTTAGATCTTCTTTAAGCGGATTCCTTATTCAAAAAAATCCCCCAAAAAATTTTTTTTTTGAGAAACAATTTCGATACTTTTATTTCTGCGCATTAGATGAGCTAAGGTACTTTTTCCATGCATCCATCGCAAAAAAAAATATTTCTGAAAAAATTGAATTTGTTCAAAAACTTTTGATTTGCAGATTATTACTTTCACCTGCTCTGGTTTCTTACAATATTCCCCATTTATTTTTGGAAATATATAAAAAAAAAATTTTGGGAGAAGTTTTGTTGAAAGCATTTTTCTCTATTTACATCTTCTTTCAGCAAATCTAAGTTTTCGTATTCAAAACGATAAAAAAAATTTTTTTTTGTTTGAAGAAAACAAAAAAAAATTTTTTGTGGATACTTTTATTTTTTCGGGATTAAATGCGCTAAGCTACTTTTTCCGCAAAAAAAAAAATGTTTGAAAAAATTGAATTTGTTCAGGAATTATTGATTTTCAGATTACTACTTTCGTCCGGGTTAAATCAACTGCTCAGGTTTCTTATAATATTCCCCATTTATTTTCGGAAATTTATAAAAAATATATTTTGGAAGAACTTTTGTTGAAAGCACTCTTCTCTATTTCCATTTTCTTTTAGGAAATATAAATTTTTGTATTAAAAAAATCCCCATTTACCTTTGCAATTAGATAAAAAAATATTTTGGAAGCATTTTTGTTCAAAGCATTCTTCTCTACTTACGTTTTCTTTGCTAGTTTTCGTCTCCAAAAAAAAAATTTTTTTCAGAAGCACAAAACAATTTTTTTTGTGTAAGCTAAGAGATACTTGTTTTCCTGCTCATGAAACGGCCTAACCTACCTTTTCCGGAAAAAAAATTCCCTGTCAACAAATTTAATTTTCGTTTTGAGAATGAAGAGGGGTCCTAAGTCCGCATCAACTTAATGCAGGACCGGACCAATTGAGGAGCAACTTACTCCTTCTTTTCTGGTCCACGGACCCCTCGCTGGGCCTGCACCCAAACTTTTTTAAAAAAAGTGAAGTGACGGCGGCTTTACGGTTTCTTACCAGGACAGAGGCAAATCGTCAGACGCTGCCTCACCTCTGCCCTGGTCTTGGTCAGCAAGGCGGATTTGCGCTCAATATAATTCGTAGGCATGTCGTGTGTTACGAATTATATAAAGGAGCATTCAACATCTGCGAGCCGCTACGGTCACGCTGCTCCCAGGGCAGAGGTGAGGCAGCGTCTGACGATTTGCCTCTGTCCTGGTAAGAAACCGTAAAGCCGCCGTCACTTCCCTTTTTTTAAATTTAATTTGTTTAAAAATTTTCGATTTTCAAATTATTACTTAGCCCACATACTTGCTCTGGTTTCTTATAATATTCCCCATCTATTTTCCGAAGTATTTAAATACTTAAAAATACTTAAAAAAAAATATTTTGCAGCAATTTTTGTTCAAAGCATTCTTCTCTATTTAGATCTTCTTTAAGCAAATCTTCGTTTTCTTATTCAAAATAATCCCCAAAAATATTTTTTTTTTTCAGAAACACAATTTCGATACTTTTATTTCTGGGCATTAAATGAGCTAAGCTACTTTTTCCATCCATCCATCGCAAAAAAAATATTCGTGAAAAAATTGAATTTGTTCAAAAACTTTTGATTTTCAGATTATAGCTTTCATGCGGGTTCAATCACCTGCTCTGGTTTCTTATGATAATCCGCATTTATTTTTTGAAGTATATAAAAAAAATATTTTCCAACAATTTTTGTTGAAATCATTCTTCTCTATTTCTTTTAGCAAATATAAATTTTTGTATTCAAAAAATAAAAAAAAACAAAATTTTTTTCAAGAACAAAAAAATGGGTAAGCATTTTTTCAGATACTTGTTTTCTGTACATTAAATGAGCTCAGCTACCTCTTCCACAAAAAAAACATATTTGTGAAAAAATTGAATTTGTTCAAAAATTTGTGATTTTCAGATTAATTCTTGTATGGGGGTTAAATCACCTGCCCTAGTTTCTTATAATTTTCCCCATTTACCTTTGCAAATAGATTAAAAAAAATATTTTGGAAGCATTTTTGTTCAAAGCATTCTTCTCTATTTACGTTTTCGTTATAAGTTTTCGTCTTCAAAAAAATTCAAAAATTTTTTTTTTTCACAAGCACATAACAATTTTTTTTCCGCAAGCTAAGAGATACTTGTTTTGCTGCTCATGAATCGGCCTAACCTACCTTTTAATTTGTTTAAACATTTTCGATTTTCAAATTATTACTTAGCCCACATACTTGCTCTGGTTTCTTATAATATTCCCCATCTATTTTCCGAAGTATATAAAAAAAATATTTTCCAGCAATTTTTGTTCAAAGCATTCTTCTCTATTTACATCGTCTTTAAGCAAATCTTAGTTTTCTGATTCAAAAAATTCCCCAAAAAATTTTTTTTTTCAGAAACAATTTCGATACTTTTATCTCTGGGCATTAAATGAGCTAAGCTACTTTTTCCATCCATCCATCGCAAGAAAAAAATATTTCTGAAAAAAATTGAATATGTTGAAAAACTTTTGATTTTCAGATTATTACTTTCATGCGGGTTAAATCACCTGCTCTGGTTTCTTATGATAATCCGCATTTATTTTTTGAAGTATATAAAAAAAAATATTTTCCAACAATTTTTCTTCAAAGCATTCTTCTCTATTTAGATCTTCTTTAAGCAAATCTTCTTCAAAAAAATGAAAAAAAATGTTTTTGAAGAGAAAAAATGGGTAACCTTTTTATTCAGATACTTGTTTTTCTGCATATGAAATGAGCTTAGCTGCCTTTTCCGAAAAAAAATTATTTGTAAAAAAATTGAAATTTCGATTTTCGAATTATTACTTAGGCAACATACCTGCTCTGGTTTCTTACAATATTCCCCATTTATTTTTGGAAATATATAAAAAAATAATTCGGCAGTAGTTTTGTTCAAAGCATTCTTCTCTATTTACATCTTCTTCCAGCAAATCTAACTTTTCGTAATCAAAATGATCCAAAAACATTTTTTTTTTGAAAAAAAAAAATAGAAAAAGTTTCTTTTCGATGCTTTTATTTCTGGCGATTAAATCAGCTAAGCTACTTTTTCCGCAAGAAAAAAATTGAAAAAAATTCGAATTTGCTCGGAAATTTTTGATTTTCAGATTATTACTTTTATGTGGGTTAAATCACCTGCTCTGGTTTCTTATGATATTCCCCATTTATTTTCCGAAGTATATAAAACAAATATTTTGCAGCAATTTTTGTTCAAAGCATTCTTCTCTATTTCCATTTTCTTTTAGCAAATATAAATTTTTGTATTAAAAAAATCCAAAAAAAAATTTTTTTCAAGAACAAAAGAATGGGTAAGCATTTTTTTCTGCACATTAAATGAGCTCTTCCACAAAAAAAACATATTTGCGAAAAAATTGAATTTGTTCGAAAATTTTTGATTTTCAGATTATTACTTGTATGTGGGTTAAATCACCTGCTCTGCTTTCTTATAATATTCCCCATTTACCTTTGCAAATAGATAAAAAAAAAATATTTTGGAAGAATTTTTGTTGAAAGCATTCTTCTCTATTTACGTTTTCTTTCTAAGTTTTCGTCTCCAAAAAAATCAAAAAAAAAAAATTTTTTCAGAAGGACAAAACAATTTTTTTTGTGTAAGCTAAGAGATACTTCTTTTGCTGCTCATGAAACGGTTTAACCTACCATTTCCGGATAAAAAAATTCCCTATCAAAAAATTTAATTTGTTTAGAAATTTTCGATTTTCAAATTATTACTTAGCCCACATACTTGCTCTGGTTTCTTATAATATTCCCCATTTATTTTCCGAAGTATTTAAATACTTAAAAATACTTAAAAAAAAATATTTTGCAGCAATTTTTGCTCAAAGCATTCTTCTCTATTTAGATCTTCTTTAACCAAATCTTCGTTTTCTTATTCAAAATAATCCCCAAAAAATTTTTTTTTTTCAGAAACACAATTTCGATACTTTTATTTCTGGGCATTAAATGAGCTAAGCTACTTTTTCCATCCATCCATCGCAAAAAAAAATATTCGTGAAAAAATTGAATTTGTTCAAAAACTTTTGATTTTCAGATTATAGCTTTCATGCGGGTTCAATCACCTGCTCTGGTTTCTTATGATAATCCGCATTTATTTTTTGAGGTATATAAAAAAAATATTTTCCAACAATTTTTGTTGAAAGCATTCTTCTCTATATCCATTTTCTTTCAGCAAATATAAATTTTAGTATTAAAAAAAATCAAAAAAAAAAAATTTTTTTCAAGAGAAAAAATGGGTAAGCTTTTTATTCAGATACTTGTTTTTCTGGATGTGAAATGAGCTTAGCTGCCTTTTCCGAAAAAAAAAGTATTTGTAAAAAAATTGAAATTTCGATTTTCGAATTATTACTTAGCCGACATACCTGCTCTGGTTTCTTACAATATTCCCCATTTATTTTTGGAAATATATAAAAAAAAAATATTTCGGGAGAAGTTTTGTTCAAAGCATTTTTCACTATTTACATCTTCTTTCAGCAAATCTAACTTTTCGTAATCAAAATGATCCAAAAACATTTTTTTTTTTTTGAAAAAAAAAAATAGAAAAAATTTCTTTTCGATGCTTTTATTTCTGGGGATTAAATCAGCTAAGCTCTTTTTTCCGCAAGAAAAAAATTGAAAAAAATCCGAATTTGTTCGAAAATTTTTGATTTTCAGATTATTACTTTTATGTGGGTTAAATCACCTGCTCTGGTTTCTTATAATATTCCCCATTTATTTTCCGAAGTATATAAAACAAATATTTTCCAGCAATTTTTGTTCAAAGCATTCTTCTCTATTTAGATCTTCTTTAAGCGCATCTAAATTTCTTATTCAAAAAAATCCCCAAAAAAAATTTTTTTTTCAGAAACACAATTTTGATACTTTTATTTCTCGGCATTAAATGAGCTAAGCTACTTTTTCCATCCATCCATCGCAAAAAAAAATATTTCTGAAAAAATTGAATTTGTTCAAAAACTTTCGATTTTCAGATTATAGCTTTCATGCGGGTTAAATCAAATGCTCTGGTTTCTTATGATATTCCGCATTTATTTTTTGAAATATATAAAAAAAATATTTTCCAACAATTTTTCTTGAAAGCATTCTTCTCTATTTCCATTTTCTTTTAGCAAATATAAATTTGTGTATTCAAAAAAATCAAAAAAAAAAATTTTTTTCAAGAGAAAAAATGAATAAGCTTTTTATTCAGATACTTGTTTTTCTGCATATAAAATGAGCTTAGCTGCCTTTTCCGAAAAAAAATTTCGATTTTCGAATTATTACTTAGGCCACATACCTGCTCTGGTTTCTTACAATATTCCCCATTTATTTTGGGAAATGTATAAACAACAATATTTCGGCAGTAGTTTTGTTGAAAGCATTCTTCTCAATTTCCATCTTCTATCAGCAAATCCAACTTTTCGTAATCAAAATGATCCAACAATTTTAAAAAAAAAAAAATATTCAGATTATTACTTTTATGTGGGTTAAATCACCTGCTCTGGTTAATATTATAATATTGCCCATTTATTTCTTGAAGTATATAGAAAAAAAATATTTCGCAGGAATTTGAAATTTAATTTGTTTAAAAATTTTTGATTTTCAGATTAATTCTTGTATGTGGGTTAAATCACCTGCTCTGGTTTCTTATAATATTCCCCATTTACCTTTGCAAATAGATGAAAAAAAAAATATTTTGGAAGAATTTTTGTTGAAAGCATTCTTCTCTATTTACGTTTTCTAAGTTTTCGTCTCCAAAAAAATCCAAAAAAAAATTTTTTTCAGAAGGACAAAACAATTTTTTTTGTGTAGGCTAAGAGATACTTGTTTTCCTGCTCATGAAACGGTTTAACCTACCATTTCCGGATAAAAATATTCCCTGTCAAAAAATTTAATTTGTTTAGAAATTTTCGATTTTCAAATTATTACTTAGCCCACATACTTGCTCTGGTTTCTTATAATATTCCCCATTTATTTTCCGAAGTATTTAAATACTTAAAAATACTTAAAAAAAAAATATTTTCCAGCAATTTTTGTTCAAAGCATTCTTCTCTATTTAGATCTTCTTTAAGCGGATTCCTTATTCAAAAAAATCCCCCAAAAAATTTTTTTTTTTGAGAAACAATTTCGATACTTTTATTTCGGCGCATTAGATGAGCTAAGGTACTTTTTCCATGCATCCATCGCAAAAAAAAATATTTCTGAAAAAATTGAATTTGTTCAAAAACTTTTGATTTGCAGATTATTACTTTCACCTGCTCTGGTTTCTTACAATATTCCCCATTTATTTTTGGAAATATATAAAAAAAAAATTTCGGGAGAAGTTTTGTTGAAAGCATTTTTCTCTATTTACATCTTCTTTCAGCAAATCTAAGTTTTCGTATTCAAAACGATAAAAAAAATTTTTTTTTGTTTGAAGAAAACAAAAAAAAATTTTTTGTGGATACTTTTATTTTTTCGGGATTAAATGCGCTAAGCTACTTTTTCCGCAAAAAAAAAAAATGTTTGAAAAAATTGAATTTGTTCAGGAATTATTGATTTTCAGATTACTACTTTCGTCCGGGTTAAATCAACTGCTCAGGTTTCTTATAATATTCCCCATTTATTTTCGGAAATTTATAAAAAAATATATTTTGGAAGAACTTTTGTTGAAAGCACTCTTCTCTATTTCCATTTTCTTTTAGGAAATATAAATTTTTGTATTAAAAAAATCCCCATTTACCTTTGCAATTAGATAAAAAAATATTTTGGAAGCATTTTTGTTCAAAGCATTCTTCTCTACTTACGTTTTCTTTGCTAGTTTTCGTCTCCAAAAAAAAAATTTTTTTCAGAAGCACAAAACAATTTTTTTTGTGTAAGCTAAGAGATACTTGTTTTCCTGCTCATGAAACGGCCTAACCTACCTTTTCCGGAAAAAAAATTCCCTGTCAACAAATTTAATTTTCGTTTTGAGAATGAAGAGGGGTCCTAAGTCCGCATCAACTTAATGCAGGACCGGACCAATTGAGGAGCAACTTACTCCTTCTTTTCTGGTCCACGGACCCCTCGCTGGGCCTGCACCCAAACTTTTTTAAAAAAAGTGAAGTGACGGCGGCTTTACGGTTTCTTACCAGGACAGAGGCAAATCGTCAGACGCTGCCTCACCTCTGCCCTGGTCTTGGTCAGCAAGGCGGATTTGCGCTCAATATAATTCGTAGGCATGTCGTGTGTTACGAATTATATAAAGGAGCATTCAACATCTGCGAGCCGCTACGGTCACGCTGCTCCCAGGGCAGAGGTGAGGCAGCGTCTGACGATTTGCCTCTGTCCTGGTAAGAAACCGTAAAGCCGCCGTCACTTCACTTTTTTTAAATTTAATTTGTTTAAAAATTTTCGATTTTCAAATTATTACTTAGCCCACATACTTGCTCTGGTTTCTTATAATATTCCCCATCTATTTTCCGAAGTATTTAAATACTTAAAAATACTTAAAAAAAAATATTTTGCAGCAATTTTTGTTCAAAGCATTCTTCTCTATTTAGATCTTCTTTAAGCAAATCTTCGTTTTCTTATTCAAAATAATCCCCAAAAATATTTTTTTTTTTTTCAGAAACACAATTTCGATACTTTTATTTCTGGGCATTAAATGAGCTAAGCTACTTTTTCCATCCATCCATCGCAAAAAAAATATTCGTGAAAAAATTGAATTTGTTCAAAAACTTTTGATTTTCAGATTATAGCTTTCATGCGGGTTCAATCACCTGCTCTGGTTTCTTATGATAATCCGCATTTATTTTTTGAACAAAAAACAAAAACAAAAAATATTTTCCAACAATTTTTGTTGAAAGCATTCTTCTCTATTTCTTTTTTTTTATAGCAAATATAAATTGCTGTATTCAATGAATTCAAAAAAATCAAAAAAAATTTTTTTTTTTCAAGAACAAAAAATACTTGCTTTTCTGCATATGAAATGAGCTTAGCTGCCTTTTCCGAAAAAAAATTATTTGTAAAAAAATTTTTTTCGATTTTCGAATTATTACTTAGGCCACATACATGCCCTGGTTTCTTATAATATTCCCCATTTATTTTTGGAAATATATAAAAAAAAAATATTTCGGGAGAAGTTTTGTTCAAAGCATTCTTCTCTATTTACATCTTCTTTAAGCAAATCTAACTTTTCGTAATCAAAATGATCCAAAAACATTTTTTTTTTTTTGAAAAAAAAAAAAGAAAAAATTTCTTTTCGATGCTTTTATTTCTGGGCATTAAATCAGCTAGCTACCTTTTCCGCAAGAAAAAAAATTGAAAAAAAAAATCGAATTCGTTCGAAAATTTTTGATTTTCAGATTATTACTTTTATGTGGGTTAAATCACCTGCTCTGGTTTCTTATAATATTCCCCATTTATTTTCCGAAGTATATAAAACAAATATTTTGCAGCAATTTTTGTTCAAAGCATTCTTCTCTATTTCCATTTTCTTTGAGCAAATATAAATCTTTGTATTAAAAAAAATCAAAAAAAAAATTTTTTTCAAGAGAAAAAATGGGTTGGCTTTTTATTCAGATACTTGTTTTTCTGCATGTAAAATGAGCTTAGCTGCCTTTTCCGAAAAAAAATTATTTGTAACAAAATTGAAATTTCGATTTTCGAATTATTACATAGGCCACATACCTGCTCGATTTATTTTTTGAAGTATATAAAAAAAATATTTCCCAAGAATTTTTGTTAAAAGCATTCTTCTCTATTTCCATTTTCTTTTAGCAAATATAAATTTTTGTATTAAAAAAATTCAAAAAAAATTGTTTTTCAAGAACAAAAGAATGGGTAAGCATTTTTTTTCTGCACATTAAATGAGCTCTTCCACAAAAGAAACATATTTGCGAAAAAATTGAATTTGTTCGAAAATTTTTGATTTTCAGATCATTACTTGTATGTGGGTTAAATCACCTGCTCTGCTTTCTTGTAATATTCCCCATTTACCTTTGCAAATAGATAAAAAAAAAATATTTTGGAAGCATTTTTGTTCAAAGCATTTTGTTCAAAAACATTCTTTGTCAAAAAATTTAATTTGTTTAAAAATTTTCGATTTTCGAATTATTAGTTAGCCCACGTTCCTTATAATATTCCCCATTTATTTTCCGAAGTATATAAAAAAATATTTTCCAGCAATTTTTATTCAAAGCATTCTTCTCTATTTAGATCTTCTTTAAGCGGATTCCTTACTCAAAAAAATCCCCCAAAAAATTTTTTTTTTGAGAAACAATTTCGATACTTTTATTTCTGCGCATTAGATGAGCTAAGGTACTTTTTCCATGCATCCATCGCAAAAAAAAATATTTCTGAAAAAATTGAATTTGTTCAAAAACTTTTGATTTGCAGATTATTACTTTCACCTGCTCTGGTTTCTTACAATATTCCCCATTTATTTTTGGAAATATATAAAAAAAAAATTTCGGGAGAAGTTTTGTTGAAAGCATTTTTCTCTATTTACATCTTTTTTTGTTCTTGAAAAAAATTTTGTTTTTTTTGATTTTTGAATACAAAAATTTATATTTGCTAAAAGAAATAGAGAAGAATGATTTCAACAAAAATTGTTGGAAAATATTTTTTTTATATACTTCAAAAAATAAATGCGAATTATCATAAGAAACCAGAGCAGGTGATTGAACCCGCATGAAAGCTATATATAATCTCAAAATCAAAAGTTTTTGAACAAATTCAATTTTTTCACGAATATTTTTTTTGCGATGGATGGATGGAAAAAGTAGCTTAGCTCATTTAATGCCCAGAAATAAAAGTATCGAAAAAACACTTTTTTTGTTTTTTTTTTTTTTTTAAATTTGTTGGATCATTTTGATTACGAAAAGTTGGATTTGCTGAAAGAAGATGTAAATAGAGAAGAATGCTTTGAACAAAACTTCCCCCGAAATATTTTTTTTTATATATTTCCGAAAATAAATGGGGAATATTATAAGAAACCACAGGAGGTATGTGGCCTAAGTAATAATTCGAAAATCGAAATTTCAATTTTTTACAAATAATTTTTTTTTCGGAAAAGGCAGCTAAGCTCATTTCATATGCAGAAAAACAAGTATCTGAATAAAAAGGTTACCCATTTTTTCTCTTGAAAAAATTTTTTTATTTTGATTTTTTTTTAACACAAAAATTTATATTTGCTAAAAGAAATAGACAAGAATGCTTTGAACAAAAATTGTTGGAAAATATTTTTTTATATACTTCAAAAAATAAATGCGGATTATCATAAGAAACCAGAGCAGGCGATTTAACCCCCATACAAGAATTAATCTGAAAATCACAAATTTTTGAACAAATTCAATTTTTTCACAAATATGTTTTTTTTTTGTAAAAGGGAGCTGAGCTCATTTAATGTACAGAAAACAAGTATCTGATAAAATGCTTACCCATTTTTTTGTTCTTGAAAAAAATTTTGTTTTTTTTTGATTTTTTGAATACAAAAATTTATATTTGCTAAAAGAAATAGAGAAGAATGATTTGAACAAAAATTGTTGGAAAATATTTTTTTTATATACTTCAAAAAATAAATGCGGATTATCATAAGAAACCAGAGCAGGTGATTGAACCCGCATGAAAGCTATAATCTGAAAATCAAAAGTTTTTGAACAAATTCAATTTTTTCACGAATATTTTTTTTTGCGATGGATGGATGGAAAAAGTAGCTTAGCTCATTTAATGCCCAGAAATAAAAGTATCGAAATTGTGTTTCTGAAAAAAAAAAAATATTTTTGGGGATTATTTTGAATAAGAAAACGAAGATTTGCTTAAAGAAGATCTAAATAGAGAAGAATGCTTTGAACAAAAATTGCTGCAAAATATTTTTTTTTAAGTATTTTTAAGTATTTAAATACTTCGGAAAATAGATGGGGAATATTATAAGAAACCAGAGCAAGTATGTGGGCTAAGTAATAATTTGAAAATCGAAAATTTTTAAACAAATTAAATTTAAAAAAAGTGAAGTGACGGCGGCTTTACGGTTTCTTACCAGGACAGAGGCAAATCGTCAGACGCTGCCTCACCTCTGCCCTGGGAGCAGCGTGACCGTAGCGGCTCGCAGATGTTGAATGCTCCTTTATATAATTCGTAACACACGACATGCCTAAGAATTATATTGAGCGCAAATCCGCCTTGCTGACCAAGACCAGGGCAGAGGTGAGGCAGCGTCTGACGATTTGCCTCTGTCCTGGTAAGAAACCGTAAAGCCGCCGTCACTTCACTTTTTTTAAAAAAGTTTGGGTGCAGGCCCAGCGAGGGGTCCGTGGACCAGAAAAGAAGGAGTAAGTTGCTCCTCAATTGGTCCGGTCCTGCATTAAGTTGATGCGGACTTAGGACCCCTCTTCATTCTCAAAACGAAAATTAAATTTGTTGACAGGGAATTTTTTTTCCGGAAAAGGTAGGTTAGGCCGTTTCATGAGCAGGAAAACAAGTATCTCTTAGCTTACACAAAAAAAATTGTTTTGTGCTTCTGAAAAAAATTTTTTTTTTGGAGACGAAAACTAGCAAAGAAAACGTAAGTAGAGAAGAATGCTTTGAACAAAAATGCTTCCAAAATATTTTTTTATCTAATTGCAAAGGTAAATGGGGATTTTTTTAATACAAAAATTTATATTTCCTAAAAGAAAATGGAAATAGAGAAGAGTGCTTTCAACAAAAGTTCTTCCAAAATATATTTTTTATAAATTTCCGAAAATAAATGGGGAATATTATAAGAAACCTGAGCAGTTGATTTAACCCGGACGAAAGTAGTAATCTGAAAATCAATAATTCCTGAACAAATTCAATTTTTTCAAACATTTTTTTTTTGCGGAAAAAGTAGCTTAGCGCATTTAATCCCGAAAAAATAAAAGTATCCACAAAAAATTTTTTTTTGTTTTCTTCAAACAAAAAAAAATTTTTTTATCGTTTTGAATACGAAAACTTAGATTTGCTGAAAGAAGATGTAAATAGAGAAAAATGCTTTCAACAAAACTTCTCCCGAAATTTTTTTTTTATATATTTCCAAAAATAAATGGGGAATATTGTAAGAAACCAGAGCAGGTGAAAGTAATAATCTGCAAATCAAAAGTTTTTGAACAAATTCAATTTTTTCAGAAATATTTTTTTTTGCGATGGATGCATGGAAAAAGTACCTTAGCTCATCTAATGCGCAGAAATAAAAGTATCGAAATTGTTTCTCAAAAAAAAAATTTTTTGGGGGATTTTTTTGAATAAGGAATCCGCTTAAAGAAGATCTAAATAGAGAAGAATGCTTTGAACAAAAATTGCTGGAAAATATTTTTTTATATACTTCGGAAAATAAATGGGGAATATTATAAGGAACGTGGGCTAACTAATAATTCGAAAATCGAAAATTTTTAAACAAATTAAATTTTTTGACAAAGAATGTTTTTTCCGGAAGCAAGTATGTGGGCTAAGGAATAATTTGAAAATCGAAAATTTTTAAACAAATTAAATTTTTTGACAGGGAATTTTTTTTCCGTTTCATGAGCAGGAAAACAAGTATCTGTTAGCTTACACAAAAAAAATTGTTTTGTGCTTCTGAAAAAAATTTTTTTTTGAAGAAGATGTAAATAGAGAAGAATGCTTTCAACAAAACTACTGCCGAAATATTTTTTTTTATATATTTCCAAGAATGAATGTGGAATATTGTAAGAAGCCAGAGCAGGTATGTTGCCTAAGTAATATTTCGAAAATCGAAATTTCAATTTTTTTACAAATAATTTTTTTTCGGAAAAGGCAGCTAAGCTTATTTCATATGCAGAAAAACAAGTATCTGAATAAAAAGCTTACTCATTTTTTCTCTTGAAAAACATTTTTTTTTTGATTTTTTTGAACACAAAAATTTATATTTGCTAAAAGAAAATGGAAATAGAAAAGAATGCTTTGAACAAAAATTCTTGGAAAATATTTTTTTTATATACTTCAAAAAATAAATGCGGAATATCATAAGAAACCAGAGCAGGTGATTGAACCCGCATGAAAGTAATAATCTGAAAATCAAAAGTTTTTGAACAAATTCAATTTTTTCAGAAATATTTTTTTTCCGCTGGATCGATGGAAAAAGTAGCTTAGCTCATTTAATGCACAGAAATAAAAGTATAGAAATTGTTTCTGAAAAAAAAAATTTTTTTGGGGATTTTTTTTGAATAAGAAAACTTGCTTAAAGAAGATCTAAATAGAGAAGAATGCTTTGAACAAAAATTGCTGGAAAATATTTTTTTTATATACTACGGAAAATAAATGGGGAATATTATAAGAAACGTGGGCTAAGTAATAATTTGAAAATCGAAAATTTTTAAACAAATTAAATTTTTTGACAGGGAATTTTTTTTCCGGAAAAGGTATGTTAGGCCGTTTCATGAGCAGGAAAACAAGTATCTCTTAGCTTACACAAAAAAAATTGTTTTGTGCTTCTGAAAAAAAAATTTTTTTTTGGATTTTTTGGAGACGAAAACTTAGAAAGAAAACGTAAATAGAGAAGAATGCTTTGAACAAAAATGCTTCCAAAATATTTTTTTTTATCTATTTGCAAAGGTAAATGGGGATTTTTTTAATAGAAAAATTTATATTTCCTAAAAGAAAATGGAAATAGAGAACAATGCTTTCAACAAAAATTCTTCCAAAATATATTTTTTTATAAATTTCCGAAAATAAATGGGGAATATTATAAGAAACCTGAGCAGGTGATTTAACCCGGACGAAAGTAGTAATCTGAAAATCAATAATTCCTGAACAAATTCAATTTTTTCAAACATTTTCTTTTGCGGAAAAAGTAGCTTAGCGCATTTAATCCCCAAAAAATAAAAGTATCGACAAAAAATAAATGGGGAATATTGTAAGAAACCAGAGCAGGTGAAAGTAATAATCTGAAAATCAAAAGTTTTTGAACAAATTCAATTTTTTCAGAAAAATTTTTTTTTCCGATGGATGCATGGAAAAAGTACCTTAGCTCATTTAATGCCCAGAAATAAAAGTATCGAAATTGTTTCTCAAAAAAAAAAAATTTTTTGGGGATTTTTTTGAATAAGGAATCCGCTTAAAGAAGATCTAAATAGAGAAGAATGCTTTGAATAAAAATTGCTGGAAAATATTTTTTTTATATACTTCGGAAAATAAATGGGGAATATTATAAGAAACGTGGGCTAAGTAATAATATGAAAATCGAAAATTTTTAAACAAATTAAATTTTTTGACAAAGAATGTTTTTTCCGGAAGCAAGTTTGTGGGCTAAGTAATAATTTGGAAATCGAAAATTTTTAAACAAATTAAATTTTTTTACAGGGAATTTTTTTTGCGGAAAAGGTAGGTTAGGCCGTTTCATGAGCAGAAAAACAAGTATCTCTTAGATAACACAAAAAAAATTGTTTTGTGCTTCTGAAAAAAAATTTTTTTTTTGGATTTTTTGGAGACGAAAACTTAGAAAGAAAACGTAAATAGAGAAGAATGCTTTGAACAAAAATGCTTCCAAAATATTTTTTTTTTATCTATTTGCAAAGGTAAATGGGGAATATTACAAGAAAGCAGAGCAGGTGATTTAACCCACATACAAGCAATAATCTGAAAATCAAAAATTTTCGAACAAATTCAATTTTTTCGCAAATATGTTTCTTTTGTGGAAGAGCTCATTTAATGTGCAGAAAAAAAATGCTTACCCATTCTTTTGTTCTTGAAAAACAATTTTTTTTGGATTTTTTTAATACAAAAATTTATATTTGCTAAAAGAAAATGGAAATAGAGAAGAATGCTTTTAACAAAAATTCTTGGGAAATATTTTTTTTATATACTTCAAAAAATAAATCGAGCAGGTATGTGGCCTATGTAATAATTCGAAAATCGAAATTTCAATTTTGTTACAAATAATTTTTTTTCGGAAAAGGCAGCTAAGCTCATTTTACATGCAGAAAAACAAGTATCTGAATAAAAAGCCAACCCATTTTTTCTCTTGAAAAAAATTTTTTTTTTGATTTTTTTTAATACAAAGATTTATATTTGCTCAAAGAAAATGGAAATAGAGAAGAATGCTTTGAACAAAAATTGCTGCAAAATATTTGTTTTATATACTTCGGAAAATAAATGGGGAATATTATAAGAAACCAGAGCAGGTGATTTAACCCACATAAAAGTAATAATCTGAAAATCAAAAATTTTCGAACGAATTCGATTTTTTTTTTCAATTTTTTTCTTGCGGAAAAGGTAGCTAGCTGATTTAATGCCCAGAAATAAAAGCATCGAAAAGAAATTTTTTCTTTTTTTTTTTCAAAAAAGACAGCTCTGCTTTCTTATAATATTCCCCATTTACCTTTGCAAATAGATAAAAAAAAAAATATTTTGGAAGAATTTTTCTTGAGAGCATTCTTCTCTATTTACGTTTTCTTTCTAAGTTTTCGTCTCCAAAAAAATCCAAAAAAAAATTTTTTCAGAAGGACAAAACAATTTTTTTTTGTGTAAGCTAAGAGATACTTGTTTTGCCGCTCATGAAACGGTTTAACCTACCATTTCCGGATAAAAAAATTCCCTGTCAAAAAATTTAATTTGTTTAGAAATTTTCGATTTTCAAATTATTACTTAGCCCACATACTTGCTCTGGTTTCTTATAATATTCCCCATTTATTTTCCGAAGTATTTAAATACTTAAAAATACTTAAAAAAAAAATATTTTGCAGCAATTTTTGTTCAAAGCATTCTTCTCTATTTAGATCTTCCTTAAGCAAATCTTCGTTTTCTTATGCAAAATAATCCCCAAAAAAATTTTTTTTTTTTCAGAAACACAATTTCGATACTTTTATTTCTGGGCATTAAATGAGCTAAGCTACTTTTTCCATCCATCCATCGCAAAAAAAAAATATTCGTGAAAAAATTGAATTTGTTCAAAAACTTTTGATTTTCAGATTATAGCTTTCATGCGGGTTCAATCACCTGCTCTGGTTTCTTATGATAATCCGCATTTATTTTTTGAAGTATATAAAAAAAATATTTTCCAACAATTTTTGTTGAAATCATTCTTCTCTATTTCTTTTAGCAAATATAAATTTTTGTATTCAAAAAATCAAAAAAAAACAAATTTTTTTTCAAGAACAAAAAAATGGGTAAGCATTTTTTCAGATACTTGTTTTCTGTACATTAAATGAGCTCAGCTACCTCTTCCACAAAAAAAACATATTTGTGAAAAAATTGAATTTGTTCAAAAATTTGTAATTTTCAGATTAATTCTTGTATGGGGGTTAAATCACCTGCCCTGGTTTCTTATAATTTTCCCCATTTACCTTTGCAAATAGATTAAAAAAAATATTTTGGAAGCATTTTTGTTCAAAGCATTCTTCTCTATTTACGTTTTCGTTATAAGTTTTCGTCTTCAAAAAAATTCAAAAATTTTTTTTTTCACAAGCACATAACAATTTTTTTTCCGCAAGCTAAGAGATACTTGTTTTGCTGCTCATGAAACGGCCTAACCTACCTTTTAATTTGTTTAAAAATTTTCGATTTTCAAATTATTACTTAGCCCATATACTTGCTCTGGTTTCTTATAATATTCCCCATCTATTTTCCGAAGTATATAAAAAAAATATTTTCCAGCAATTTTTGTTCAAAGCATTCTTCTCTATTTACATCGTCTTTAAGCAAATCTAAGTTTTCTTATTCAAAAAATTCCCCAAAAAATTTTTTTTTTCGGAAACAATTTCGATACTTTTATCTCTGGGCATTAAATGAGCTAAGCTACTTTTTCCATCCATCCATCGCAAGAAAAAAATATTTCTGAAAAAAATTGAATATGTTGAAAAACTTTTGATTTTCAGATTATTACTTTCATGCGGGTTAAATCACCTGCTCTGGTTTCTTATGATAATCCACATTTATTTTCGATACTTTTATTTCTGGGCATTAAATGAGCTAACCTACTTTTTCTGAAAGAAAAAATTTGAAAAAATTGAATTTGTTCGAAGATGTTTGATTTTCAGATTATTACTTTTATGTGGGTTAAATCACCTGCTCTGGTTAATATTATAATATTGCCCATTTATTTCTTGAAGTATATAAAAAAAAAATATTTCGCAGGAATTTTTGTTGAAAGCATTCTTCTCTATTTCCATTTTGTTCTAGGAAATATAAATTTTTGAATTGAAGAAATACAGAAAAAAATGTGTTTTTCAAGAACAAAAAAATGGGTAAGTATTTTTTTCAGATATTTGTTTTTCTCTACAATAAATGAGCTCAGCTTCCACAAAAAAAATCAAATTTGTGAAAAAATTGAATTTGTTCAAAAATTTTTGATTTTCAGATTAATTCTTTCAGATTAATTATGTGGGTTAAATCACCTGCTCTGGTTTCTTAAAATTTTCCCCATTTACCTTTGCAAATAGATTGAAAAAAATATTTTGGAAGCATCTTCGTTCAAATCATTCTTCTCTATTTCCATTTTCTTTCAGCAAATATAAATTTTTGTATTAAAAAAAATCAAAAAAAAAAATTTTTTTCAAGAGGAAAAATGGGTAAGCTTTTTATTCAGATACTTGTTTTTCTGCATGTGAAATGAGCTTAGCTGCCTTTTCCGAAAAAAAAAGTATTTGTAAGAAAATTGAAATTTCGATTTTCGAATTATTACTTAGGCCACATACCTGCTCTGGTTTCTTACAATATTCCCCATTTATTTTTGGAAATATATAAAAAAAAAATATTTCGGGAGAAGTTTTGTTCAAAGCATTCTTCACTATTTACATCTTCTTTCAGCAAATCTAACTTTTCGTAATCAAAATGATCCAAAAACATTTTTTTTTTTTTGAAAAAAAAAAATAGAAAAAATTTCTTTTCGATGCTTTTATTTCTGGGGATTAAATCAGCTAAGCTCTTTTTTCCGCAAGAAAAAAATTGAAAAAAATCCGAATTTGTTCGAAAATTTTTGATTTTCAGATTATTACTTTTATGTGGGTTAAATCACCTGCTCTGGTTTCTTATAATATTCCCCATTTATTTTCCGAAGTATATAAAACAAATATTTTCCAGCAATTTTTGTTCAAAGCATTCTTCTCTATTTAGATCTTCTTTAAGCGCATCTAAATTTCTTATTCAAAAAAATCCCCAAAAAAAATTTTTTTTTCAGAAACACAATTTTGATACTTTTATTTCTCGGCATTAAATGAGCTAAGCTACTTTTTCCATCCATCCATCGCAAAAAAAAATATTTCTGAAAAAATTGAATTTGTTCAAAAACTTTCGATTTTCAGATTATAGCTTTCATGCGGGTTAAATCAAATGCTCTGGTTTCTTATGATATTCCGCATTTATTTTTTGAAGTATATAGAAAAAATATTTTCCAACAATTTTTGTTCAAAGCATTCTTCTCTATTTCCATTTTCTTTCAGCAAATATAAATTTGTGTATTCAAAAAAATCAAAAAAAATTTTTTTTCAAGAGAAAAAATGAATAAGCTTTTTATTCAGATACTTGTTTTTCTGCATATAAAATGAGCTTAGGTGCCTTTTCCGAAAAAAAATTTCGATTTTCGAATTATTACTTAGGCCACATACCTGCTCTGGTTTCTTACAATATTCCCCATTTATTTTCGGAAATGTATAAAAAACAATATTTCGGCAGTAGTTTTGTTGAAAGCATTCTTCTGAATTTCCATCTTCTATCAGCAAATCCAACTTTTCGTAATCAAAATGATCCAACAATTTTTAAAAAAAAAAAAATTTTCAGATTATTACTTTTATGTGGGTTAAATCACCTGCTCTGGTTAATATTATAATATTGCCCATTTATTTCTTGAAGTATATAGAAAAAAAATATTTCGCAGGAATTTTTGTTCAAAGCATTCTTCTCTATTTCCATTTTCTTCTAGGAAATATAAATTTTTGCACTGGAGAAATACAGAAAAAAATGTGTTTTTCAAGAACAAAAAAATGGGTAAGCATTTTTTTCAGATATTTGTTTTTCTGCACATTAAATGAGCTTAGCTACCTCTTCCACAAAACAAAACATACTTGTGAAAAAGTTGAATTTCTTCAAATTTTTTTGATTTTCAGATTATTTCTTGTATGTGCTTGCCTGCTTTGGTTTCTTTTAATATTCCTCATTTATTTTCGGAAATATATAAAAAAAGATATTTTGGAAGAATTTTAGTTGAAAGCATTCTTCTCCGTTTGCGTTTTCTCTTAGGAAGTACAAAATTTTTGTATTCAAAAAATCCAAAAAAAAATTTTTTCAAGAACAAAAAAAAATGGGTAAGCATTTTTTTCAGATACTTGTTTTTCTGTACATTAAATGAGCTCAGCTACCTCTTCCACAAAAAATTGAATTTGTTTAAAAAATTTTGATTTTCAGATTAATTCTTGTATGTGGGTTAAATCACCTGCTCTGCTTTCTTATAATATTCCCCATTTACCTTTGCAAATAGATAAAAAAAAAATATTTTGGAAGAATTTTTGTTGAAAGCATTCTTCTCTATTTACGTTTTCTTTCTAAGTTTTCGTCTCCAAAAAAATCCAAAAAAAAAAATTTTTCAGAAGGACAAAACAATTTTTTTTGTGTAAGCTTAGAGATACTTGTTTTCCTGCTGATGAAACGGTTTAACCTACCATTTCCGGATAAAAAAATTCCCTGTCAAAAAATTTAATTTGTTTAGAAATTTTCGATTTTCAAATTATTACTTAGCCCACATACTTGCTCTGGTTTCTTATAATATTCCCCATTTATTTTCCGAAGTATTTAAAAAAAAATATTTTGCAGCAATTTTTGTTCAAAGCATTCTTCTCTATTTAGATCTTCTTTAAGCAAATCTTTGTTTTCTTATTCAAAATAATCCCCAAAAAAATTTTTTTTTTCAGAAACACAATTTTGATACTTTTATTTCCGGGCATTAAATGAGCTAAGCTACTTTTTCCATCCATCCATCGCAAGAAAAAATATTTCTGAAAAAATTGAGTTTGTTCAAAAACTTTTGATTTTCAGATTATAGCTTTCGTGCGGGTTAAATCACCTGCTCTGGTTTCTTATGATATTCCGCATTTATTTTCTGAAGTATATAAAAAAAATATTTTCCAACAATTTTTGTTCAAAGCATTCTTCTCTATTTCCATTTTCTTTCAGCAAATATAAATTTTTGTATTAAAAAAAATCAAAAAAAAAAATTTTTTTCAAGAGAAAAAATGGGTAAGCTTTTTATTCAGATACTTGTTTTTCTGCATGTGAAATGAGCTTAGCTGCCTTTTCCGAAAAAAAAAGTATTTGTAAGAAAATTGAAATTTCGATTTTCGAATTATTACTTAGGCCACATACCTGCTCTGGTTTCTTACAATATTCTCCATTTATTTTTGGAAATATATAAACAAAATATTTAGGCAGTAGTTTTGTTGAAAGCATTCTTCTCAATTTCCATCTTCTTTCAGCAAATCCAACTTTTCGTAATCAAAATGATCCAACAAATTTAAAAAAAAAAAAAAAAACAAAAAAAAGTGTTTTTTCGATACTTTTATTTGTGGGCATTAGATGAGCTAACCTACTTTTTCCGCAAGAAAAAATTTGAAAAAATTGAACTTGTTCGAAGATGTTTGATTTTCAGATTATTACTTTTATGTGGGTTAAATCACCTGCTCTGGTTAATCTTATAATATTGCCCATTTATTTCCTGAAGTATATAGAAAAAAAATATTTCGCAGGAGTTTTTGTTGAAAGCATTCTTCTCTATTTCCATTTTCTCCTAAGAAATATAAATTTTTGTATTGAAGAAATACAGAAAAAAATGTGTTTTTCAAGAACAAAAAAATGGGTGAGCATTTTTTTCAGATATTTGTTTTTCTGCACATTAAATGAGCTTAGCTACCTCTTCCACAAAAAAAACATACTTGTGAAAAAGTTGAATTTCTTCAAATTTTTTGATTTTCAGATTATTTCTTGTATGTGCTTGCTTTGGTTTCTTATAATATTCCTCATTTATTTTCGGAAATATATAAAAAAAGATATTTTGGAAGAATTTTAGTTGAAAGCATTCTTCTCCGTTTGCGTTTTCTCTTAGGAAATACAAAATTTTTGTATTCAAAAAATCCAAAAAAAATTTTTTTTTTCAAGAACAAAAAAATGGGTAAGCATTTTTTTCAGATACTTGTTTTTCTGTACATTAAATGGGCTCAGCTACCTCTTCCACAAAAAAATCATATTTGTGAAAAAATTGAATTTGTTCAAAAATTTTTGATTTTCAGATTAATTCTTGTATGGGGGTTAAATCACCTGCTCTGGTTTCTTATAATTTTCCCCATTTACCTTTGCAAATAGATTAAAAAAAAATATTTTGGAAGCATTTTCGTTCAAAGCATTCTTCTCTATTTACGTTTTCGTTCTAAGTTTTCGTCTTCAAAAAAATCCAAAATTTTTTTTTTTTCAGAAGCACAAAACAATTTTTTTCCGTAAGGTAAGAGATACTTGTTTTGCTGCTCATGAAACGGGCTAACCTACCTTTTCCGGAAAAAACATTCTTTGTCAAAAAATTTAATTTGTTTAAAAATTTTCGATTTTCAAATTATTACTTAGCCCACATAGTTGCTCTGGTTTCTTATAATATTCCCCATTTATTTTCCGAAGTATATAAAAAAAATATTTTCCAGCAATTTTTGTTCAAAGCATTCTTCTCTATTTAGATCTTCTTTAAGCAAATCTTCTTCAAAAAAATCAAAAAAAAATTTTTTTCAAGCGAAAAAATGGGTAAGCTTTTTATTCAGATACTTGTTTTTCTGCATATGAAATGAGCTTAGCTGCCTTTTCCGAAAAAAAATTATTTGTAAAAAAATTGAAATTTCGATTTTCGAATTAATACTCTGGCCACATACCTGCTCTGCTTTCTTACAATATTCCACATTCATTTTTGAAAATATTTAAAAAAAAAAATATTTCGGTGGTAGTTTTGTTGAAAGCATTCTCCTCTATTTACATTTTCTTTGAACAAATCTAAGTTTTCGTATTCAAAATGATAAAAAAAAATTTTTTTTGTTTGAAGAAAACAAAAAAAAAAATTTTCTCGATACTTTTATTTTTTGGGGATTAAATGAGCTAAGCTCGATTTTCCGCAAAAAAAAAATGTTTGAAAAAATTGAATTTGTTCAGGAATTATCGATTTTCAGATTACTACTTTCGTCGGGGTAAAATCACCTGCTCAGGTTTCTTATAATATTCCCCATTTATTTTCGGAAATTTATAAAAAAAGATATTTTGGAAGAATTTTTGTTGAAAGCATTCTTTTCTATTTCCATTTTCTTTTAGGAAATATAAATTTTTGTATTAAAAAAATCCCAAAAAAAAATTTTTTTCAAGAACAAAAGAATGGGTAAGCATTTTTTTTCTGCACATTAAATGAGCTCTTCCACAAAAAAAACATATTTGCGAAAAAATTGAATTTGTTCGAAAATTTTTGATTTTCAGATTATTACTTGTATGTGGGTTAAATCTAACTTTTCGTAATCAAAATGATCCAAAAACATTTTTTTTTTTTTTGAAAAAAAAAATAGAAAAAATTTCTTTTCGATGCTTTTATTTCTGGGGATTAAATCAGCTAAGCTCTTTTTTCCGCAAGAAAAAAATTGAAAAAAATCCGAATTTGTTCGAAAATTTTTGATTTTCAGATTATTACTTTTATGTGGGTTAAATCACCTGCTCTGGTTTCTTATAATATTCCCCATTTATTTTCCGAAGTATATAAAACAAATATTTTCCAGCAATTTTTGTTCAAAGCATTCTTCTCTATTTAGATCTTCTTTAAGCGCATCTAAATTTCTTATTCAAAAAAATCCCCAAAAAAAATTTTTTTTTCAGAAACACAATTTTGATACTTTTATTTCTCGGCATTAAATGAGCTAAGCTACTTTTTCCAGCCATCCATCGCAAAAAAAAATATTTCTGAAAAAATTGAATTTGTTCAAAAACTTTCGATTTTCAGATTATAGCTTTCATGCGGGTTAAATCAAATGCTCTGGTTTCTTATGATATTCCGCATTTATTTTTTGAAGTATATAGAAAAAATATTTTCCAACAATTTTTGTTCAAAGCATTCTTCTCTATTTCCATTTTCTTTCAGCAAATATAAATTTTTGTATTCAAAAAAATCAAAAAAAAATTTTTTTCAAGAGAAAAATGAATAAGCTTTTTATTCAGATACTTGTTTTTCTGCATATAAAATGAGCTTAGGTGCCTTTTCCGAAAAAAAATTTCGATTTTCGAATTATTACTTAGGCCACATACCTGCTCTGGTTTCTTACAATATTCCCCATTTATTTTCGGAAATGTATAAAAAACAATATTTCGGCAGTAGTTTTGTTGAAAGCATTCTTCTGAATTTCCATCTTCTATCAGCAAATCCAACTTTTCGTAATCAAAATGATCCAACAATTTTTTAAAAAAAAAAAATTTTCAGATTATTACTTTTATGTGGGTTAAATCACCTGCTCTGGTTAATATTATAATATTGCCCATTTATTTCTTGAAGTATATAGAAAAAAAATATTTCGCAGGAATTTTTGTTCAAAGCATTCTTCTCTATTTCCATTTTCTTCTAGGAAATATAAATTTTTGCACTGGAGAAATACAGAAAAAAATGTGTTTTTCAAGAACAAAAAAATGGGTAAGCATTTTTTTCAGATATTTGTTTTTCTGCACATTAAATGAGCTTAGCTACCTCTTCCACAAAACAAAACATACTTGTGAAAAAGTTGAATTTCTTCAAATTTTTTTGATTTTCAGATTATTTCTTGTATGTGCTTGCCTGCTTTGGTTTCTTTTAATATTCCTCATTTATTTTCGGAAATATATAAAAAAAGATATTTTGGAAGAATTTTAGTTGAAAGCATTCTTCTCCGTTTGCGTTTTCTCTTAGGAAGTACAAAATTTTTGTATTCAAAAAATCCAAAAAAAAATTTTTTCAAGAACAAAAAAAAATGGGTAAGCATTTTTTTCAGATACTTGTTTTTCTGTACATTAAATGAGCTCAGCTACCTCTTCCACAAAAAATTGAATTTGTTTAAAAAATTTTGATTTTCAGATTAATTCTTGTATGTGGGTTAAATCACCTGCTCTGCTTTCTTATAATATTCCCCATTTACCTTTGCAAATAGATAAAAAAAAAATATTTTGGAAGAATTTTTGTTGAAAGCATTCTTCTCTATTTACGTTTTCTTTCTAAGTTTTCGTCTCCAAAAAAATCCAAAAAAAAAAATTTTTCAGAAGGACAAAACAATTTTTTTTGTGTAAGCTTAGAGATACTTGTTTTCCTGCTGATGAAACGGTTTAACCTACCATTTCCGGATAAAAAAATTCCCTGTCAAAAAATTTAATTTGTTTAGAAATTTTCGATTTTCAAATTATTACTTAGCCCACATACTTGCTCTGGTTTCTTATAATATTCCCCATTTATTTTCCGAAGTATTTAAAAAAAAATATTTTGCAGCAATTTTTGTTCAAAGCATTCTTCTCTATTTAGATCTTCTTTAAGCAAATCTTTGTTTTCTTATTCAAAATAATCCCCAAAAAAATTTTTTTTTTTCAGAAACACAATTTTGATACTTTTATTTCCGGGCATTAAATGAGCTAAGCTACTTTTTCCATCCATCCATCGCAAGAAAAAATATTTCTGAAAAAATTGAGTTTGTTCAAAAACTTTTGATTTTCAGATTATAGCTTTCGTGCGGGTTAAATCACCTGCTCTGGTTTCTTATGATATTCCGCATTTATTTTCTGAAGTATATAAAAAAAATATTTTCCAACAATTTTTGTTCAAAGCATTCTTCTCTATTTCCATTTTCTTTCAGCAAATATAAATTTTTGTATTAAAAAAAATCAAAAAAAAAAATTTTTTTCAAGAGAAAAAATGGGTAAGCTTTTTATTCAGATACTTGTTTTTCTGCATGTGAAATGAGCTTAGCTGCCTTTTCCGAAAAAAAAAGTATTTGTAAGAAAATTGAAATTTCGATTTTCGAATTATTACTTAGGCCACATACCTGCTCTGGTTTCTTACAATATTCTCCATTTATTTTTGGAAATATATAAACAAAATATTTAGGCAGTAGTTTTGTTGAAAGCATTCTTCTCAATTTCCATCTTCTTTCAGCAAATCCAACTTTTCGTAATCAAAATGATCCAACAAATTTAAAAAAAAAAAAAAAACAAAAAAAAGTGTTTTTTCGATACTTTTATTTGTGGGCATTAGATGAGCTAACCTACTTTTTCCGCAAGAAAAAATTTGAAAAAATTGAACTTGTTCGAAGATGTTTGATTTTCAGATTATTACTTTTATGTGGGTTAAATCACCTGCTCTGGTTAATCTTATAATATTGCCCATTTATTTCCTGAAGTATATAGAAAAAAAATATTTCGCAGGAGTTTTTGTTGAAAGCATTCTTCTCTATTTCCATTTTCTCCTAAGAAATATAAATTTTTGTATTGAAGAAATACAGAAAAAAATGTGTTTTTCAAGAACAAAAAAATGGGTGAGCATTTTTTTCAGATATTTGTTTTTCTGCACATTAAATGAGCTTAGCTACCTCTTCCACAAAAAAAACATACTTGTGAAAAAGTTGAATTTCTTCAAATTTTTTGATTTTCAGATTATTTCTTGTATGTGCTTGCTTTGGTTTCTTATAATATTCCTCATTTATTTTCGGAAATATATAAAAAAAGATATTTTGGAAGAATTTTAGTTGAAAGCATTCTTCTCCGTTTGCGTTTTCTCTTAGGAAATACAAAATTTTTGTATTCAAAAAATCCAAAAAAAATTTTTTTTTTCAAGAACAAAAAAATGGGTAAGCATTTTTTTCAGATATTTGTTTTTCTGCACATTAAATGGGCTCAGCTACCTCTTCCACAAAAAAATCATATTTGTGAAAAAATTGAATTTGTTCAAAAATTTTTGATTTTCAGATTAATTCTTGTATGGGGGTTAAATCACCTGCTCTGGTTTCTTATAATTTTCCCCATTTACCTTTGCAAATAGATTAAAAAAAAATATTTTGGAAGCATTTTCGTTCAAAGCATTCTTCTCTATTTACGTTTTCGTTCTAAGTTTTCGTCTTCAAAAAAATCCAAAATTTTTTTTTTTTTCAGAAGCACAAAACAATTTTTTTCCGTAAGGTAAGAGATACTTGTTTTGCTGCTCATGAAACGGGCTAACCTACCTTTTCCGGAAAAAACATTCTTTGTCAAAAAATTTAATTTGTTTAAAAATTTTCGATTTTCAAATTATTACTTAGCCCACATAGTTGCTCTGGTTTCTTATAATATTCCCCATTTATTTTCCGAAGTATATAAAAAAAATATTTTCCAGCAATTTTTGTTCAAAGCATTCTTCTCTATTTAGATCTTCTTTAAGCAAATCTTCTTCAAAAAAATCAAAAAAAAATTTTTTTCAAGCGAAAAAATGGGTAAGCTTTTTATTCAGATACTTGTTTTTCTGCATATGAAATGAGCTTAGCTGCCTTTTCCGAAAAAAAATTATTTGTAAAAAAATTGAAATTTCGATTTTCGAATTAATACTCAGGCCACATACCTGCTCTGCTTTCTTACAATATTCCACATTCATTTTTGAAAATATTTAAAAAAAAAAGTATTTCGGTGGTAGTTTTGTTGAAAGCATTCTCCTCTATTTACATTTTCTTTGAACAAATCTAAGTTTTCGTATTCAAAATGATAAAAAAAAATTTTTTTTGTTTGAAGAAAACAAAAAAAAAATTTTCTCGATACTTTTATTTTTTGGGGATTAAATGAGCTAAGCTCGATTTTCCGCAAAAAAAAATGTTTGAAAAAATTGAATTTGTTCAGGAATTATCGATTTTCAGATTACTACTTTCGTCGGGGTAAAATCACCTGCTCTGGTTAATCTTATAATATTGCCCATTTATTTCCTGAAGTATATAGAAAAAAAATATTTCGCAGGAGTTTTTGTTGAAAGCATTCTTCTCTATTTCCATTTTCTCCTAAGAAATATAAATTTTTGTATTGAAGAAATACAGAAAAAAATGTGTTTTTCAAGAACAAAAAAATGGGTGAGCATTTTTTTCAGATATTTGTTTTTCTGCACATTAAGTGAGCTTAGCTACCTCTTCCACAAAAAAAACATACTTGTGAAAAAGTTGAATCTTCAAATTTTTTGATTTTCAGATTATTTCTTGTATGTGCTTGCTTGGGTTTCTTATAATATTCCTCATTTATTTTCGGAAATATATAAAAAAGATATTTTGCAAGAATTTTAGTTGAAAGCATTCTTCTCCGTTTGCGTTTTCTCTTAGGAAATACAACCTTTTTGTATTCAAAAAATCCAAAAAGATTTTTTTTTTCAAGAACAAAAAAATGGGTAAGCATTTTTTTCAGATACTTGTTTTTCTGTACATTAAATGAGCTCAGCTACCTCTTCCACAAAAAAATCAAATTTGTGACAAAATTGAATTTGTTCAAAAATTTTTGATTTTCAGATTAATTCTTTCAGATTAATTATGTGGGTTAAATCACCTGCTCTGGTTTCTTATAATTTTCCCCATTTACCTTTGCAAATAGATTAAAAAAAAATATTTTGGAAGCATTTTCGTTCAAAGCATTCTTCTCTATTTACGTTTCCGTTCTAAGTTTTCGTCTTCAAAAAAATCCAAAAAATTTTTTTTTTCAGCAGCACAAAACAATTTTTTTCCGTAAGGTAAGAGATACTTGTTTTGCTGCTCATGAAACGACCTAACCTACCTTTTCCGGAAAAAACATTCTTTGTCAAAAAATTTAATTTGTTTAAAAATTTTCGATTTTCAGATTATTACTTAGCCCACATACTTGCTCTGGTTTCTTATAATATTCCCCATTTATTTTCCGAAGTATATAAAAAAAATATTTTCCAACAATTTTTCTTCAAAGCATTCTTCTCTATTTAGATCTTCTTTAAGCAAATCTTCTTCAAAAAAATAAAAAAAAATGTTTTTGAAGAGAAAAAATGGGTAACCTTTTTATTCAGATACTTGTTTTTCTGCATATGAAATGAGCTTAGCTGCCTTTTCCGAAAAAAAATTATTTGTAAAAAAATGAAATTTCGATTTTCGAATTATTACTTAGGCCACATAGCTGCTCTGGTTTCTTATAATATTCCCCATGTATTTTCGGAAATATATAAAAAAAAATATTTCGGGAGAAGTTTTGTTCAAAGCATTCTTCTCCATTTACATCTTCTTTCAGCAAATCTAACTTTTCGTTATCAAAATGATCCAAAAACATTTTTTTTTTTTGAAAAAAAAAAAAAAAATAGAAAAAATTTCTTTTCGATGCTTTTATTTCTGCGGATTAAATCAGCTAAGCTACTTTTGCCGCAAGAAAAAAATTGAAAAAAAATCGAATTTGTTCGAAAATGTTTGATTTTCAGATTATTACTTTTATGTGGGTTAAATCACCTGCTCTGGTTTCTTATAATATTCCCCATTTATTTTCCGAAGTATATAAAACAAATATTTTGCAGGAATTTTTGTTCAAAGCATTCTTCTCTATTTCCATTTTCTTTTAGCAAATATAAATTTTTGTATTAAAAAAAATAAAAAAAAAAAAAATTTTTTCAAGAGAAAAAATGGGTAAGCTTTTTATTCAGATACTTGTTTTTCTGCATGTGAAATGAGCTTAGCTGCCTTTTCCGAAAAAAAAATTATTTGTAAAAAAATTGAAATTTCGATTTTCGAATTATTACTTAGCCCACATAGTTGCTCTGGTTTCTTATAATATTCCCCATTTATTTTCCGAAGTATATAAAACAAATATTTTGCAGCAATTTTTGTTCAAAGCATTCTTCTCTATTTCCATTTTCTTTTAGCAAATATAAATTTTTGTAATAAAAAAATCCAAAAAAAATTTTTTTTCAAGAACAAAAGAATGGGTAAGCATTTTTTTTCTGCACATTAAATGAGCTCTTCCACAAAAAAAACATATTTGCGAAAAAATTGAATTTGTTCGAAAATTTTTGATTTTCAGATTATTACTTGTATGTGGGTTAGATCACCTGCTCTGCTTTCTTATAATATTCCCCATTTACCTTCGCAAATAGATAAAAAAAAAATATTTTGGAAGAATTTTTGTTGAAAGCATTCTTCTCTATTTACGTTTTCTTTCTAAGTTTTCGTCTCCAAAAAAATCCAAAAAAAAAGTTTTTTCAGAAGGACAAAACAATTTTTTTTGTGTACGCTAAGAGATACTTGTTTTCCTGCTCATGAAACGGTTTAACCTACCATTTCCGGATAAAAAAATTCCCTATCAAAAAATTTAATTTGTTTAGAAATTTTCGATTTTCAAATTATTACTTAGCCCACATACTTGCTCTGGTTTCTTATAATATTCCCCATTTATTTTCCGAAGTATTTAAATACTTAAAAATACTTAAAAAAAATATTTTGCAGCAATTTTTGTTCAAAGCATTCTTCTCTATTTAGATCTTCTTTAAGCAAATCTTCGTTTTCTTATTCAAAATAATCCCCAAAAAAAATTTTTTTTTCAGAAACACAATTTTGATACTTTTATTTCTGGGCATTAAATGAGCTAAGCTACTTTTTCCATCCATCCATCGCAAAAAAAAATATTTCTGAAAAAATTGAATTTGTTCAAAAACTTTTGATTTTCAGATTATAGCTTTCATGCGGGTTAAATCACCTGCTCTGGTTTCTTATCATATTCCGCATTTATTTTTTGAAGTATATAAAAAAAATATTTTCCAACAGTTTTTGTTCAAAGCATTCTTCTCTATTTCCATTTTCTTTCAGCAAATATAAATTTTTGTATTAAAAAAAAATCAAAAAAAAGAATTTTTTTCAAGAGAAAAAATGGGTAAGCTTTTTATTCAGATACTTGTTTTTCTGCATGTGAAATGAGCTTAGCTGCCTTTTCCGAAAAAAAAAAGTATTTGTAAGAAAATTGAAATATCGATTTTCGAATTATTACTTAGGCCACATACCTGCTCTGGTTTCTTACAATATTCCCCATTTATTTTTGGAAATATATAAACAAAATATTTCGGCAGTAGTTTTGTGCTTTCAGCAAATCCAACTTTTCGTAATCAAAATGATCCAACAAATTTAAAAAAAAAAAAAAAAAACAAAAAAAAGTGTTTTTTCGATACTTTTATTTCTGGGCATTAAATGAGCTAACCTACTTTTTCCGCAAGAAAAAATTTGAAAAAATTGAATTTGTTCGAAGATGTTTGATTTTCAGATTATTACTTTTATGTGGTTTAAATCACCTGCTCTGGTTAATCTTATAATATTGCCCATTTATTTCCTGAAGTATATAGAAAAAAAATATTTCGCAGGAGTTTTTGTTGAAAGCATTCTTCTCTATTTCCATTTTCTTCTAAGAAATATAAATTTTTGTATTGAAGAAATACAGAAAAAAATGTGTTTTTCAACAACAAAAAAATGGGTAAGCATTTTTTTCAGATATTTGTTTTTCTGCACATTAAATGAGCTTAGCTACCTCTTCCACAAAAAAGCATGCTTGTGAAAAAGTTGAATTTCTTCAAATTTTTTGATTTTCAAATTATTTCTTGTATGTGGGTTAAATCACTTGCTTTGGTTTCTTATAATATTCCTCATTTATTTTCGGAAATATATAAAAAAGATATTTTGGAAGAATTTTAGTTGAAAGCATTCTTCTCCGTTTGCGTTTTCTCTTAGGAAATACAAAATTTTTGTATTCAAAAAATCCAAAAAAAAATTTTTTCTTCAAGAACAAAAAAATGGGTAAGCATTTTTTTCAGATACTTGTTTTTCTGTACATTAAATGGGCTCAGCTACCTCTTCCACAAAAAAATCATATTTGTGAAAAAATTGAATTTGTTCAAAAATTTTTGATTTTCAGATTAATTCTTCTATGGGGGTTAAATCACCTGCTCTGGTTTCTTATAATTTTCCCCATTTACCTTTGCAAATAGATTAAAAAAAAATATTTTGGAAGCATTTTCGTTCAAAGCATTCTTCTCTATTTACGTTTTCGTTCTAAGTTTTCGTCTTCAAAAAAATCCAAATTTTTTTTTTTCAGAAGCACAAAACAATTTTTTTCCGTAAGGTAAGAGATACTTGTTTTGCTGCTCATGAAACGGGCTAACCTACCTTTTCCGAGAAAAACATTCTTTGTCAAAAAATTTAATTTGTTTAAAAATTTTCGATTTTCAAATTATTACTTAGCCCACATACTTGCTCTGGTTTCTTATAATATTCCCCATTTATTTTCCGAAGTATATAAAAAAAATATTTTCCAGCAATTTTTGTTCAAAGCATTCTTCTCTATTTAGATCTTCTTTAAGCAAATCTTCTTCAAAAAAATAAAAAAAAAATTTTTTTTCAAGAGAAAAAATGGGTAAGCTTTTTATTCAGATACTTGTTTTTCTGCATATGAAATGAGCTTAGCTGCCTTTTCCGAAAAAAAATTATTTGTAAAAAAATTGAAATTTCGATTTTCGAATTAATACTCAGGCCACATACCTGCTCTGCTTTCTTATAATATTCCCCATTTACCTTTGCAAATAGATAAAAAAAAAATATTTTGGAAGAATTTTTCTTGAAAGCATTCTTCTCTATTTACGTTTTCTTTCTAAGTTTTCGTCTCCAAAAAAAATCCAAAAAAAAATTTTTTCAGAAGGACAAAACAATTTTTTTTTGTGTAAGCTAAGAGATACTTGTTTTGCCGCTCATGAAACGGTTTAACCTACCATTTCCGGATAAAAAAATTCCCTGTCAAAAAATTTAATTTGTTTAGAAATTTTCGATTTTCAAATTATTACTTAGCCCACATACTTGCTCTGGTTTCTTATAATATTCCCCATTTATTTTCCGAAGTATTTAAATACTTAAAAATACTTAAAAAAAAAATATTTTGCAGCAATTTTTGTTCAAATCATTCTTCTCTATTTAGATCTTCCTTAAGCAAATCTTCGTTTTCTTATGCAAAATAATCCCCCCAAAAATTTTTTTTTTTTTCAGAAACACAATTTCGATACTTTTATTTCTGGGCATTAAATGAGCTAAGCTACTTTTTCCATCCATCCATCGCAAAAAAAATATTCGTGAAAAAATTGAATTTGTTCAAAAACTTTTGATTTTCAGATTATATATAGCTTTCATGCGGGTTCAATCACCTGCTCTGGTTTCTTATGATAATCCGCATTTATTTTTTGAAGTATATAAAAAAAATATTTTCCAACAATTTTTGTTGAAATCATTCTTCTCTATTTCTTTTAGCAAATATAAATTTTTGTATTCAAAAAATCAAAAAAAAACAAATTTTTTTTCAAGAACAAAAAAATGGGTAAGCATTTTTTCAGATACTTGTTTTCTGTACATTAAATGAGCTCAGCTACCTCTTCCACAAAAAAAACATATTTGTGAAAAAATTGAATTTGTTCAAAAATTTGTAATTTTCAGATTAATTCTTGTATGGGGGTTAAATCACCTGCCCTGGTTTCTTATAATTTTCCCCATTTACCTTTGCAAATAGATTAAAAAAAATATTTTGGAAGCATTTTTGTTCAAAGCATTCTTCTCTATTTACGTTTTCGTTATAAGTTTTCGTCTTCAAAAAAATTCAAAAATTTTTTTTTTTCACAAGCACATAACAATTTTTTTTCCGCAAGCTAAGAGATACTTGTTTTGCTGCTCATGAAACGGCCTAACCTACCTTTTAATTTGTTTAAAAATTTTCGATTTTCAAATTATTACTTAGCCCATATACTTGCTCTGGTTTCTTATAATATTCCCCATCTATTTTCCGAAGTATATAAAAAAAATATTTTCCAGCAATTTTTGTTCAAAGCATTCTTCTCTATTTACATCGTCTTTAAGCAAATCTAAGTTTTCTTATTCAAAAAATTCCCCAAAAAATTTTTTTTTTTTCGGAAACAATTTCGATACTTTTATCTCTGGGCATTAAATGAGCTAAGCTACTTTTTCCATCCATCCATCGCAAGAAAAAGATATTTCTGAAAAAAATTGAATATGTTGAAAAACTTTTGATTTTCAGATTATTACTTTCATGCGGGTTAAATCACCTGCTCTGGTTTCTTATGATAATCCGCATTTATTTTCGATACTTTTATTTCTGGGCATTAAATGAGCTAACCTACTTTTTCTGAAAGAAAAAATTTGAAAAAATTGAATTTGTTCGAAGATGTTTGATTTTCAGATTATTACTTTTATGTGGGTTAAATCACCTGCTCTGGTTAATATTATAATATTGCCCATTTATTTCTTGAAGTATATAAAAAAAAAATATTTCGCAGGAATTTTTGTCGAAAGCATTCTTCTCTATTTCCATTTTGTTCTAGGAAATATAAATTTTTGAATTGAAGAAATACAGAAAAAAATGTGTTTTTCAAGAACAAAAAAATGGGTAAGTATTTTTTTCAGATATTTGTTTTTCTCTACAATAAATGAGCTCAGCTTCCACAAAAAAATCAAATTTGTGAAAAAATTGAATTTGTTCAAAAATTTTTGATTTTCAGATTAATTCTTTCAGATTAATTATGTGGGTTAAATCACCTGCTCTGGTTTTTTCGTAATCAAAATGATCCAACAAATTTAAAAAAAAAAAAAAAAAAACAAAAAAAAGTGTTTTTTCGATACTTTTATTTCTGGGCATTAAATGAGCTAACCTACTTTTTCCGCAAGAAAAAATTTGAAAAAATTGAATTTGTTCGAAGATGTTTGATTTTCAGATTATTACTTTTATGTGGTTTAAATCACCTGCTCTGGTTAATCTTATAATATTGCCCATTTATTTCCTGAAGTATATAGAAAAAAAATATTTCGCAGGAGTTTTTGTTGAAAGCATTCTTCTCTATTTCCATTTTCTTCTAAGAAATATAAATTTTTGTATTGAAGAAATACAGAAAAAAATGTGTTTTTCAACAACAAAAAAATGGGTAAGCATTTTTTTCAGATATTTGTTTTTCTGCACATTAAATGAGCTTAGCTACCTCTTCCACAAAAAAGCATGCTTGTGAAAAAGTTGAATTTCTTCAAATTTTTTGATTTTCAGATTATTTCTTGTATGTGGGTTAAATCACTTGCTTTGGTTTCTTATAATATTCCTCATTTATTTTCGGAAATATATAAAAAAGATATTTTGGAAGAATTTTAGTTGAAAGCATTCTTCTCCGTTTGCGTTTTCTCTTAGGAAATACAAAATTTTTGTATTCAAAAAATCCAAAAAAAAATTTTTTCTTCAAGAACAAAAAAATGGGTAAGCATTTTTTTCAGATACTTGTTTTTCTGTACATTAAATGGGCTCAGCTACCTCTTCCACAAAAAAATCATATTTGTGAAAAAATTGAATTTGTTCAAAAATTTTTGATTTTCAGATTAATTCTTCTATGGGGGTTAAATCACCTGCTCTGGTTTCTTATAATTTTCCCCATTTACCTTTGCAAATAGATTAAAAAAAAATATTTTGGAAGCATTTTCGTTCAAAGCATTCTTCTCTATTTACGTTTTCGTTCTAAGTTTTCGTCTTCAAAAAAATCCAAATTTTTTTTTTTTCAGAAGCACAAAACAATTTTTTTCCGTAAGGTAAGAGATACTTGTTTTGCTGCTCATGAAACGGGCTAACCTACCTTTTCCGAGAAAAACATTCTTTGTCAAAAAATTTAATTTGTTTAAAAATTTTCGATTTTCAAATTATTACTTAGCCCACATACTTGCTCTGGTTTCTTATAATATTCCCCATTTATTTTCCGAAGTATATAAAAAAAATATTTTCCAGCAATTTTTGTTCAAAGCATTCTTCTCTATTTAGATCTTCTTTAAGCAAATCTTCTTCAAAAAAAT
Source organism: Hermetia illucens (assembly GCF_905115235.1). Lineage (NCBI taxonomy): Eukaryota > Metazoa > Arthropoda > Insecta > Diptera > Stratiomyidae > Hermetia > Hermetia illucens. The sequence continues at coordinate 2,811 of NW_024037044.1, read as the reverse complement.
AAAAAAAAAATTTTTTTTCAAGAGAAAAAATGGGTAAGCTTTTTATTCAGATACTTGTTTTTCTGCATATGAAATGAGCTTAGCTGCCTTTTCCGAAAAAAAATTATTTGTAAAAAAATTGAAATTTCGATTTTCGAATTAATACTCAGGCCACATACCTGCTCTGCTTTCTTATAATATTCCCCATTTACCTTTGCAAATAGATAAAAAAAAAATATTTTGGAAGAATTTTTCTTGAAAGCATTCTTCTCTATTTACGTTTTCTTTCTAAGTTTTCGTCTCCAAAAAAAAATCCAAAAAAAAATTTTTTCAGAAGGACAAAACAATTTTTTTTTTGTGTAAGCTAAGAGATACTTGTTTTGCCGCTCATGAAACGGTTTAACCTACCATTTCCGGATAAAAAAATTCCCTGTCAAAAAATTTAATTTGTTTAGAAATTTTCGATTTTCAAATTATTACTTAGCCCACATACTTGCTCTGGTTTCTTATAATATTCCCCATTTATTTTCCGAAGTATTTAAATACTTAAAAATACTTAAAAAAAAAATATTTTGCAGCAATTTTTGTTCAAATCATTCTTCTCTATTTAGATCTTCCTTAAGCAAATCTTCGTTTTCTTATGCAAAATAATCCCCCCAAAAATTTTTTTTTTTTTTCAGAAACACAATTTCGATACTTTTATTTCTGGGCATTAAATGAGCTAAGCTACTTTTTCCATCCATCCATCGCAAAAAAAATATTCGTGAAAAAATTGAATTTGTTCAAAAACTTTTGATTTTCAGATTATATATAGCTTTCATGCGGGTTCAATCACCTGCTCTGGTTTCTTATGATAATCCGCATTTATTTTTTGAAGTATATAAAAAAAATATTTTCCAACAATTTTTGTTGAAATCATTCTTCTCTATTTCTTTTAGCAAATATAAATTTTTGTATTCAAAAAATCAAAAAAAAACAAATTTTTTTTCAAGAACAAAAAAATGGGTAAGCATTTTTTCAGATACTTGTTTTCTGTACATTAAATGAGCTCAGCTACCTCTTCCACAAAAAAAACATATTTGTGAAAAAATTGAATTTGTTCAAAAATTTGTAATTTTCAGATTAATTCTTGTATGGGGGTTAAATCACCTGCCCTGGTTTCTTATAATTTTCCCCATTTACCTTTGCAAATAGATTAAAAAAAATATTTTGGAAGCATTTTTGTTCAAAGCATTCTTCTCTATTTACGTTTTCGTTATAAGTTTTCGTCTTCAAAAAAATTCAAAAATTTTTTTTTTTCACAAGCACATAACAATTTTTTTTCCGCAAGCTAAGAGATACTTGTTTTGCTGCTCATGAAACGGCCTAACCTACCTTTTAATTTGTTTAAAAATTTTCGATTTTCAAATTATTACTTAGCCCATATACTTGCTCTGGTTTCTTATAATATTCCCCATCTATTTTCCGAAGTATATAAAAAAAATATTTTCCAGCAATTTTTGTTCAAAGCATTCTTCTCTATTTACATCGTCTTTAAGCAAATCTAAGTTTTCTTATTCAAAAAATTCCCCAAAAAATTTTTTTTTTTTCGGAAACAATTTCGATACTTTTATCTCTGGGCATTAAATGAGCTAAGCTACTTTTTCCATCCATCCATCGCAAGAAAAAGATATTTCTGAAAAAAATTGAATATGTTGAAAAACTTTTGATTTTCAGATTATTACTTTCATGCGGGTTAAATCACCTGCTCTGGTTTCTTATGATAATCCGCATTTATTTTCGATACTTTTATTTCTGGGCATTAAATGAGCTAACCTACTTTTTCTGAAAGAAAAAATTTGAAAAAATTGAATTTGTTCGAAGATGTTTGATTTTCAGATTATTACTTTTATGTGGGTTAAATCACCTGCTCTGGTTAATATTATAATATTGCCCATTTATTTCTTGAAGTATATAAAAAAAAAATATTTCGCAGGAATTTTTGTCGAAAGCATTCTTCTCTATTTCCATTTTGTTCTAGGAAATATAAATTTTTGAATTGAAGAAATACAGAAAAAAATGTGTTTTTCAAGAACAAAAAAATGGGTAAGTATTTTTTTCAGATATTTGTTTTTCTCTACAATAAATGAGCTCAGCTTCCACAAAAAAATCAAATTTGTGAAAAAATTGAATTTGTTCAAAAATTTTTGATTTTCAGATTAATTCTTTCAGATTAATTATGTGGGTTAAATCACCTGCTCTGGTTTTTTCGTAATCAAAATGATCCAACAAATTTAAAAAAAAAAAAAAAAACAAAAAAAAGTGTTTTTTCGATACTTTTATTTCTGGGCATTAAATGAGCTAACCTACTTTTTCCGCAAGAAAAAATTTGAAAAAAATGAATTTGTTCGAAGATGTTTGATTTTCAGATTATTACTTTTATGTGGTTTAAATCACCTGCTCTGGTTAATCTTATAATATTGCCCATTTATTTCCTGAAGTATATAGAAAAAAAATATTTCGCAGGAGTTTTTGTTGAAAGCATTCTTCTCTATTTCCATTTTCTTCTAAGAAATATAAATTTTTGTATTGAAGAAATACAGAAAAAAATGTGTTTTTCAACAACAAAAAAATGGGTAAGCATTTTTTTCAGATATTTGTTTTTCTGCACATTAAATGAGCTTAGCTACCTCTTCCACAAAAAAGCATGCTTGTGAAAAAGTTGAATTTCTTCAAATTTTTTGATTTTCAGATTATTTCTTGTATGTGGGTTAAATCACTTGCTTTGGTTTCTTATAATATTCCTCATTTATTTTCGGAAATATATAAAAAAGATATTTTGGAAGAATTTTA
>NW_024037043.1:0-63031 GCF_905115235.1 Hermetia illucens | reverse complement strand
TGCGAAATTCTCAATATTAACGGAGATATAAGCGTTTAAAGTTTTTCCCCAGATTCCTCCAAAAATCAGAAATTTTCCTGGCACCTAGACCCCACAACCTATATACCATTTTGAAGCTCAGACCCTCTACCAGTAGTAGTGATCACGAATTAAGCTCCTTTTTGCGAAATTCTCAATATTAACGGAGATATAAGCGTTTAAAGTTTTTCCCCAGATTCCTCCAAAAATCAGAAATTTTCCTGGCACCTAGACCCCACAACCTATATACCATTTTGAAGCTCAGACCCTCTACCAGTAGTAGTGATCACGAATTAAGCTCCTTTTTGCGAAATTCTCAATATTAACGGAGATATAAGCGTTTAAAGTTTTTCCCCAGATTCCTCCAAAAATCAGAAATTTTCCTGGCACCTAGACCCCACAACCTATATACCATTTTGAAGCTCAGACCCTCTACCAATAGTAGTGATCACGAATTAAGCTCCTTTTTGCGAAATTCTCAATATTAACGGAGATATAAGCGTTTAAAGTTTTTCCCCAGATTCCTCCAAAAATCAGAAATTTTCCTGGCACCTAGACCCCACAACCTATATACCATTTTGAAGCTCAGACCCTCTACCAGTAGTAGTGATCACGAATTAAGCTCCTTTTTGCGAAATTCTCAATATTAACGGAGATATAAGCGTTTAAAGTTTTTCCCCAGATTCCTCCAAAAATCAGAAATTTTCCTGGCACCTAGACCCCACAACCTATATACCATTTTGAAGCTCAGACCCTCTACCAGTAGTAGTGATCACGAATTAAGCTCCTTTTTGCGAAATTCTCAATATTAACGGAGATATAAGCGTTTAAAGTTTTTCCCCAGATTCCTCCAAAAATCAGAAATTTTCCTGGCACCTAGACCCCACAACCTATATACCATTTTGAAGCTCAGACCCTCTACCAGTAGTAGTGATCACGAATTAAGCTCCTTTTTGCGAAATTCTCAATATTAACGGAGATATAAGCGTTTAAAGTTTTTCCCCAGATTCCTCCAAAAATCAGAAATTTTCCTGGCACCTAGACCCCACAACCTATATACCATTTTGAAGCTCAGACCCTCTACCAGTAGTAGTGATCACGAATTAAGCTCCTTTTTGCGAAATTCTCAATATTAACGGAGATATAAGCGTTTAAAGTTTTTCCCCAGATTCCTCCAAAAATCAGAAATTTTCCTGGCACCTAGACCCCACAACCTATATACCATTTTGAAGCTCAGACCCTCTACCAGTAGTAGTGATCACGAATTAAGCTCCTTTTTGCGAAATTCTCAATATTAACGGAGATATAAGCGTTTAAAGTTTTTCCCCAGATTCCTCCAAAAATCAGAAATTTTCCTGGCACCTAGACCCCACAACCTATATACCATTTTGAAGCTCAGACCCTCTACCAGTAGTAGTGATCACGAATTAAGCTCCTTTTTGCGAAATTCTCAATATTAACGGAGATATAAGCGTTTAAAGTTTTTCCCCAGATTCCTCCAAAAATCAGAAATTTTCCTGGCACCTAGACCCCACAACCTATATACCATTTTGAAGCTCAGACCCTCTACCAGTAGTAGTGATCACGAATTAAGCTCCTTTTTGCGAAATTCTCAATATTAACGGAGATATAAGCGTTTAAAGTTTTTCCCCAGATTCCTCCAAAAATCAGAAATTTTCCTGGCACCTAGACCCCACAACCTATATACCATTTTGAAGCTCAGACCCTCTACCAATAGTAGTGATCACGAATTAAGCTCCTTTTTGCGAAATTCTCAATATTAACGGAGATATAAGCGTTTAAAGTTTTTCCCCAGATTCCTCCAAAAATCAGAAATTTTCCTGGCACCTAGACCCCACAACCTATATACCATTTTGAAGCTCAGACCCTCTACCAGTAGTAGTGATCACGAATTAAGCTCCTTTTTGCGAAATTCTCAATATTAACGGAGATATAAGCGTTTAAAGTTTTTCCCCAGATTCCTCCAAAAATCAGAAATTTTCCTGGCACCTAGACCCCACAACCTATATACCATTTTGAAGCTCAGACCCTCTACCAATAGTAGTGATCACGAATTAAGCTCCTTTTTGCGAAATTCTCAATATTAACGGAGATATAAGCGTTTAAAGTTTTTCCCCAGATTCCTCCAAAAATCAGAAATTTTCCTGGCACCTAGACCCCACAACCTATATACCATTTTGAAGCTCAGACCCTCTACCAGTAGTAGTGATCACGAATTAAGCTCCTTTTTGCGAAATTCTCAATATTAACGGAGATATAAGCGTTTAAAGTTTTTCCCCAGATTCCTCCAAAAATCAGAAATTTTCCTGGCACCTAGACCCCACAACCTATATACCATTTTGAAGCTCAGACCCTCTACCAATAGTAGTGATCACGAATTAAGCTCCTTTTTGCGAAATTCTCAATATTAACGGAGATATAAGCGTTTAAAGTTTTTCCCCAGATTCCTCCAAAAATCAGAAATTTTCCTGGCACCTAGACCCCACAACCTATATACCATTTTGAAGCTCAGACCCTCTACCAGTAGTAGTGATCACGAATTAAGCTCCTTTTTGCGAAATTCTCAATATTAACGGAGATATAAGCGTTTAAAGTTTTTCCCCAGATTCCTCCAAAAATCAGAAATTTTCCTGGCACCTAGACCCCACAACCTATATACCATTTTGAAGCTCAGACCCTCTACCAGTAGTAGTGATCACGAATTAAGCTCCTTTTTGCGAAATTCTCAATATTAACGGAGATATAAGCGTTTAAAGTTTTTCCCCAGATTCCTCCAAAAATCAGAAATTTTCCTGGCACCTAGACCCCACAACCTATATACCATTTTGAAGCTCAGACCCTCTACCAGTAGTAGTGATCACGAATTAAGCTCCTTTTTGCGAAATTCTCAATATTAACGGAGATATAAGCGTTTAAAGTTTTTCCCCAGATTCCTCCAAAAATCAGAAATTTTCCTGGCACCTAGACCCCACAACCTATATACCATTTTGAAGCTCAGACCCTCTACCAGTAGTAGTGATCACGAATTAAGCTCCTTTTTGCGAAATTCTCAATATTAACGGAGATATAAGCGTTTAAAGTTTTTCCCCAGATTCCTCCAAAAATCAGAAATTTTCCTGGCACCTAGACCCCACAACCTATATACCATTTTGAAGCTCAGACCCTCTACCAGTAGTAGTGATCACGAATTAAGCTCCTTTTTGCGAAATTCTCAATATTAACGGAGATATAAGCGTTTAAAGTTTTTCCCCAGATTCCTCCAAAAATCAGAAATTTTCCTGGCACCTAGACCCCACAACCTATATACCATTTTGAAGCTCAGACCCTCTACCAGTAGTAGTGATCACGAATTAAGCTCCTTTTTGCGAAATTCTCAATATTAACGGAGATATAAGCGTTTAAAGTTTTTCCCCAGATTCCTCCAAAAATCAGAAATTTTCCTGGCACCTAGACCCCACAACCTATATACCATTTTGAAGCTCAGACCCTCTACCAGTAGTAGTGATCACGAATTAAGCTCCTTTTTGCGAAATTCTCAATATTAACGGAGATATAAGCGTTTAAAGTTTTTCCCCAGATTCCTCCAAAAATCAGAAATTTTCCTGGCACCTAGACCCCACAACCTATATACCATTTTGAAGCTCAGACCCTCTACCAGTAGTAGTGATCACGAATTAAGCTCCTTTTTGCGAAATTCTCAATATTAACGGAGATATAAGCGTTTAAAGTTTTTCCCCAGATTCCTCCAAAAATCAGAAATTTTCCTGGCACCTAGACCCCACAACCTATATACCATTTTGAAGCTCAGACCCTCTACCAGTAGTAGTGATCACGAATTAAGCTCCTTTTTGCGAAATTCTCAATATTAACGGAGATATAAGCGTTTAAAGTTTTTCCCCAGATTCCTCCAAAAATCAGAAATTTTCCTGGCACCTAGACCCCACAACCTATATACCATTTTGAAGCTCAGACCCTCTACCAGTAGTAGTGATCACGAATTAAGCTCCTTTTTGCGAAATTCTCAATATTAACGGAGATATAAGCGTTTAAAGTTTTTCCCCAGATTCCTCCAAAAATCAGAAATTTTCCTGGCACCTAGACCCCACAACCTATATACCATTTTGAAGCTCAGACCCTCTACCAGTAGTAGTGATCACGAATTAAGCTCCTTTTTGCGAAATTCTCAATATTAACGGAGATATAAGCGTTTAAAGTTTTTCCCCAGATTCCTCCAAAAATCAGAAATTTTCCTGGCACCTAGACCCCACAACCTATATACCATTTTGAAGCTCAGACCCTCTACCAGTAGTAGTGATCACGAATTAAGCTCCTTTTTGCGAAATTCTCAATATTAACGGAGATATAAGCGTTTAAAGTTTTTCCCCAGATTCCTCCAAAAATCAGAAATTTTCCTGGCACCTAGACCCCACAACCTATATACCATTTTGAAGCTCAGACCCTCTACCAGTAGTAGTGATCACGAATTAAGCTCCTTTTTGCGAAATTCTCAATATTAACGGAGATATAAGCGTTTAAAGTTTTTCCCCAGATTCCTCCAAAAATCAGAAATTTTCCTGGCACCTAGACCCCACAACCTATATACCATTTTGAAGCTCAGACCCTCTACCAGTAGTAGTGATCACGAATTAAGCTCCTTTTTGCGAAATTCTCAATATTAACGGAGATATAAGCGTTTAAAGTTTTTCCCCAGATTCCTCCAAAAATCAGAAATTTTCCTGGCACCTAGACCCCACAACCTATATACCATTTTGAAGCTCAGACCCTCTACCAGTAGTAGTGATCACGAATTAAGCTCCTTTTTGCGAAATTCTCAATATTAACGGAGATATAAGCGTTTAAAGTTTTTCCCCAGATTCCTCCAAAAATCAGAAATTTTCCTGGCACCTAGACCCCACAACCTATATACCATTTTGAAGCTCAGACCCTCTACCAGTAGTAGTGATCACGAATTAAGCTCCTTTTTGCGAAATTCTCAATATTAACGGAGATATAAGCGTTTAAAGTTTTTCCCCAGATTCCTCCAAAAATCAGAAATTTTCCTGGCACCTAGACCCCACAACCTATATACCATTTTGAAGCTCAGACCCTCTACCAGTAGTAGTGATCACGAATTAAGCTCCTTTTTGCGAAATTCTCAATATTAACGGAGATATAAGCGTTTAAAGTTTTTCCCCAGATTCCTCCAAAAATCAGAAATTTTCCTGGCACCTAGACCCCACAACCTATATACCATTTTGAAGCTCAGACCCTCTACCAGTAGTAGTGATCACGAATTAAGCTCCTTTTTGCGAAATTCTCAATATTAACGGAGATATAAGCGTTTAAAGTTTTTCCCCAGATTCCTCCAAAAATCAGAAATTTTCCTGGCACCTAGACCCCACAACCTATATACCATTTTGAAGCTCAGACCCTCTACCAGTAGTAGTGATCACGAATTAAGCTCCTTTTTGCGAAATTCTCAATATTAACGGAGATATAAGCGTTTAAAGTTTTTCCCCAGATTCCTCCAAAAATCAGAAATTTTCCTGGCACCTAGACCCCACAACCTATATACCATTTTGAAGCTCAGACCCTCTACCAGTAGTAGTGATCACGAATTAAGCTCCTTTTTGCGAAATTCTCAATATTAACGGAGATATAAGCGTTTAAAGTTTTTCCCCAGATTCCTCCAAAAATCAGAAATTTTCCTGGCACCTAGACCCCACAACCTATATACCATTTTGAAGCTCAGACCCTCTACCAGTAGTAGTGATCACGAATTAAGCTCCTTTTTGCGAAATTCTCAATATTAACGGAGATATAAGCGTTTAAAGTTTTTCCCCAGATTCCTCCAAAAATCAGAAATTTTCCTGGCACCTAGACCCCACAACCTATATACCATTTTGAAGCTCAGACCCTCTACCAATAGTAGTGATCACGAATTAAGCTCCTTTTTGCGAAATTCTCAATATTAACGGAGATATAAGCGTTTAAAGTTTTTCCCCAGATTCCTCCAAAAATCAGAAATTTTCCTGGCACCTAGACCCCACAACCTATATACCATTTTGAAGCTCAGACCCTCTACCAGTAGTAGTGATCACGAATTAAGCTCCTTTTTGCGAAATTCTCAATATTAACGGAGATATAAGCGTTTAAAGTTTTTCCCCAGATTCCTCCAAAAATCAGAAATTTTCCTGGCACCTAGACCCCACAACCTATATACCATTTTGAAGCTCAGACCCTCTACCAATAGTAGTGATCACGAATTAAGCTCCTTTTTGCGAAATTCTCAATATTAACGGAGATATAAGCGTTTAAAGTTTTTCCCCAGATTCCTCCAAAAATCAGAAATTTTCCTGGCACCTAGACCCCACAACCTATATACCATTTTGAAGCTCAGACCCTCTACCAGTAGTAGTGATCACGAATTAAGCTCCTTTTTGCGAAATTCTCAATATTAACGGAGATATAAGCGTTTAAAGTTTTTCCCCAGATTCCTCCAAAAATCAGAAATTTTCCTGGCACCTAGACCCCACAACCTATATACCATTTTGAAGCTCAGACCCTCTACCAGTAGTAGTGATCACGAATTAAGCTCCTTTTTGCGAAATTCTCAATATTAACGGAGATATAAGCGTTTAAAGTTTTTCCCCAGATTCCTCCAAAAATCAGAAATTTTCCTGGCACCTAGACCCCACAACCTATATACCATTTTGAAGCTCAGACCCTCTACCAGTAGTAGTGATCACGAATTAAGCTCCTTTTTGCGAAATTCTCAATATTAACGGAGATATAAGCGTTTAAAGTTTTTCCCCAGATTCCTCCAAAAATCAGAAATTTTCCTGGCACCTAGACCCCACAACCTATATACCATTTTGAAGCTCAGACCCTCTACCAGTAGTAGTGATCACGAATTAAGCTCCTTTTTGCGAAATTCTCAATATTAACGGAGATATAAGCGTTTAAAGTTTTTGCCCAGATTCCTCCAAAAATCAGAAATTTTCCTGGCACCTAGACCCCACAACCTATATACCATTTTGAAGCTCAGACCCTCTACCAGTAGTAGTGATCACGAATTAAGCTCCTTTTTGCGAAATTCTCAATATTAACGGAGATATAAGCGTTTAAAGTTTTTCCCCAGATTCCTCCAAAAATCAGAAATTTTCCTGGCACCTAGACCCCACAACCTATATACCATTTTGAAGCTCAGACCCTCTACCAGTAGTAGTGATCACGAATTAAGCTCCTTTTTGCGAAATTCTCAATATTAACGGAGATATAAGCGTTTAAAGTTTTTGCCCAGATTCCTCCAAAAATCAGAAATTTTCCTGGCACCTAGACCCCACAACCTATATACCATTTTGAAGCTCAGACCCTCTACCAGTAGTAGTGATCACGAATTAAGCTCCTTTTTGCGAAATTCTCAATATTAACGGAGATATAAGCGTTTAAAGTTTTTCCCCAGATTCCTCCAAAAATCAGAAATTTTCCTGGCACCTAGACCCCACAACCTATATACCATTTTGAAGCTCAGACCCTCTACCAATAGTAGTGATCACGAATTAAGCTCCTTTTTGCGAAATTCTCAATATTAACGGAGATATAAGCGTTTAAAGTTTTTGCCCAGATTCCTCCAAAAATCAGAAATTTTCCTGGCACCTAGACCCCACAACCTATATACCATTTTGAAGCTCAGACCCTCTACCAGTAGTAGTGATCACGAATTAAGCTCCTTTTTGCGAAATTCTCAATATTAACGGAGATATAAGCGTTTAAAGTTTTTGCCCAGATTCCTCCAAAAATCAGAAATTTTCCTGGCACCTAGACCCCACAACCTATATACCATTTTGAAGCTCAGACCCTCTACCAGTAGTAGTGATCACGAATTAAGCTCCTTTTTGCGAAATTCTCAATATTAACGGAGATATAAGCGTTTAAAGTTTTTCCCCAGATTCCTCCAAAAATCAGAAATTTTCCTGGCACCTAGACCCCACAACCTATATACCATTTTGAAGCTCAGACCCTCTACCAGTAGTAGTGATCACGAATTAAGCTCCTTTTTGCGAAATTCTCAATATTAACGGAGATATAAGCGTTTAAAGTTTTTGCCCAGATTCCTCCAAAAATCAGAAATTTTCCTGGCACCTAGACCCCACAACCTATATACCATTTTGAAGCTCAGACCCTCTACCAGTAGTAGTGATCACGAATTAAGCTCCTTTTTGCGAAATTCTCAATATTAACGGAGATATAAGCGTTTAAAGTTTTTGCCCAGATTCCTCCAAAAATCAGAAATTTTCCTGGCACCTAGACCCCACAACCTATATACCATTTTGAAGCTCAGACCCTCTACCAGTAGTAGTGATCACGAATTAAGCTCCTTTTTGCGAAATTCTCAATATTAACGGAGATATAAGCGTTTAAAGTTTTTCCCCAGATTCCTCCAAAAATCAGAAATTTTCCTGGCACCTAGACCCCACAACCTATATACCATTTTGAAGCTCAGACCCTCTACCAGTAGTAGTGATCACGAATTAAGCTCCTTTTTGCGAAATTCTCAATATTAACGGAGATATAAGCGTTTAAAGTTTTTCCCCAGATTCCTCCAAAAATCAGAAATTTTCCTGGCACCTAGACCCCACAACCTATATACCATTTTGAAGCTCAGACCCTCTACCAGTAGTAGTGATCACGAATTAAGCTCCTTTTTGCGAAATTCTCAATATTAACGGAGATATAAGCGTTTAAAGTTTTTCCCCAGATTCCTCCAAAAATCAGAAATTTTCCTGGCACCTAGACCCCACAACCTATATACCATTTTGAAGCTCAGACCCTCTACCAGTAGTAGTGATCACGAATTAAGCTCCTTTTTGCGAAATTCTCAATATTAACGGAGATATAAGCGTTTAAAGTTTTTGCCCAGATTCCTCCAAAAATCAGAAATTTTCCTGGCACCTAGACCCCACAACCTATATACCATTTTGAAGCTCAGACCCTCTACCAGTAGTAGTGATCACGAATTAAGCTCCTTTTTGCGAAATTCTCAATATTAACGGAGATATAAGCGTTTAAAGTTTTTCCCCAGATTCCTCCAAAAATCAGAAATTTTCCTGGCACCTAGACCCCACAACCTATATACCATTTTGAAGCTCAGACCCTCTACCAGTAGGTAGTGATCACGAATTAAGCTCCTTTTTGCGAAATTCTCAATATTAACGGAGATATAAGCGTTTAAAGTTTTTCCCCAGATTCCTCCAAAAATCAGAAATTTTCCTGGCACCTAGACCCCACAACCTATATACCATTTTGAAGCTCAGACCCTCTACCAGTAGTAGTGATCACGAATTAAGCTCCTTTTTGCGAAATTCTCAATATTAACGGAGATATAAGCGTTTAAAGTTTTTCCCCAGATTCCTCCAAAAATCAGAAATTTTCCTGGCACCTAGACCCCACAACCTATATACCATTTTGAAGCTCAGACCCTCTACCAGTAGTAGTGATCACGAATTAAGCTCCTTTTTGCGAAATTCTCAATATTAACGGAGATATAAGCGTTTAAAGTTTTTGCCCAGATTCCTCCAAAAATCAGAAATTTTCCTGGCACCTAGACCCCACAACCTATATACCATTTTGAAGCTCAGACCCTCTACCAGTAGTAGTGATCACGAATTAAGCTCCTTTTTGCGAAATTCTCAATATTAACGGAGATATAAGCGTTTAAAGTTTTTCCCCAGATTCCTCCAAAAATCAGAAATTTTCCTGGCACCTAGACCCCACAACCTATATACCATTTTGAAGCTCAGGACCCTCTACCAGTAGTAGTGATCACGAATTAAGCTCCTTTTTGCGAAATTCTCAATATTAACGGAGATATAAGCGTTTAAAGTTTTTGCCCAGATTCCTCCAAAAATCAGAAATTTTCCTGGCACCTAGACCCCACAACCTATATACCATTTTGAAGCTCAGACCCTCTACCAGTAGTAGTGATCACGAATTAAGCTCCTTTTTGCGAAATTCTCAATATTAACGGAGATATAAGCGTTTAAAGTTTTTCCCCAGATTCCTCCAAAAATCAGAAATTTTCCTGGCACCTAGACCCCACAACCTATATACCATTTTGAAGCTCAGACCCTCTACCAGTAGTAGTGATCACGAATTAAGCTCCTTTTTGCGAAATTCTCAATATTAACGGAGATATAAGCGTTTAAAGTTTTTCCCCAGATTCCTCCAAAAATCAGAAATTTTCCTGGCACCTAGACCCCACAACCTATATACCATTTTGAAGCTCAGACCCTCTACCAGTAGTAGTGATCACGAATTAAGCTCCTTTTTGCGAAATTCTCAATATTAACGGAGATATAAGCGTTTAAAGTTTTTGCCCAGATTCCTCCAAAAATCAGAAATTTTCCTGGCACCTAGACCCCACAACCTATATACCATTTTGAAGCTCAGACCCTCTACCAGTAGTAGTGATCACGAATTAAGCTCCTTTTTGCGAAATTCTCAATATTAACGGAGATATAAGCGTTTAAAGTTTTTCCCCAGATTCCTCCAAAAATCAGAAATTTTCCTGGCACCTAGACCCCACAACCTATATACCATTTTGAAGCTCAGACCCTCTACCAGTAGTAGTGATCACGAATTAAGCTCCTTTTTGCGAAATTCTCAATATTAACGGAGATATAAGCGTTTAAAGTTTTTCCCCAGATTCCTCCAAAAATCAGAAATTTTCCTGGCACCTAGACCCCACAACCTATATACCATTTTGAAGCTCAGACCCTCTACCAGTAGTAGTGATCACGAATTAAGCTCCTTTTTGCGAAATTCTCAATATTAACGGAGATATAAGCGTTTAAAGTTTTTCCCCAGATTCCTCCAAAAATCAGAAATTTTCCTGGCACCTAGACCCCACAACCTATATACCATTTTGAAGCTCAGACCCTCTACCAGTAGTAGTGATCACGAATTAAGCTCCTTTTTGCGAAATTCTCAATATTAACGGAGATATAAGCGTTTAAAGTTTTTCCCCAGATTCCTCCAAAAATCAGAAATTTTCCTGGCACCTAGACCCCACAACCTATATACCATTTTGAAGCTCAGACCCTCTACCAGTAGTAGTGATCACGAATTAAGCTCCTTTTTGCGAAATTCTCAATATTAACGGAGATATAAGCGTTTAAAGTTTTTCCCCAGATTCCTCCAAAAATCAGAAATTTTCCTGGCACCTAGACCCCACAACCTATATACCATTTTGAAGCTCAGACCCTCTACCAGTAGTAGTGATCACGAATTAAGCTCCTTTTTGCGAAATTCTCAATATTAACGGAGATATAAGCGTTTAAAGTTTTTCCCCAGATTCCTCCAAAAATCAGAAATTTTCCTGGCACCTAGACCCCACAACCTATATACCATTTTGAAGCTCAGACCCTCTACCAGTAGTAGTGATCACGAATTAAGCTCCTTTTTGCGAAATTCTCAATATTAACGGAGATATAAGCGTTTAAAGTTTTTCCCCAGATTCCTCCAAAATCAGAAATTTTCCTGGCACCTAGACCCCACAACCTATATACCATTTTGAAGCTCAGACCCTCTACCAGTAGTAGTGATCACGAATTAAGCTCCTTTTTGCGAAATTCTCAATATTAACGGAGATATAAGCGTTTAAAGTTTTTGCCCAGATTCCTCCAAAAATCAGAAATTTTCCTGGCACCTAGACCCCACAACCTATATACCATTTTGAAGCTCAGACCCTCTACCAGTAGTAGTGATCACGAATTAAGCTCCTTTTTGCGAAATTCTCAATATTAACGGAGATATAAGCGTTTAAAGTTTTTCCCCAGATTCCTCCAAAAATCAGAAATTTTCCTGGCACCTAGACCCCACAACCTATATACCATTTTGAAGCTCAGACCCTCTACCAGTAGTAGTGATCACGAATTAAGCTCCTTTTTGCGAAATTCTCAATATTAACGGAGATATAAGCGTTTAAAGTTTTTCCCCAGATTCCTCCAAAAATCAGCAATTTTCCTGGCACCTAGACCCCACAACCTATATACCATTTTGAAGCTCAGACCCTCTACCAGTAGTAGTGATCACGAATTAAGCTCCTTTTTGCGAAATTCTCAATATTAACGGAGATATAAGCGTTTAAAGTTTTTCCCCAGATTCCTCCAAAAATCAGAAATTTTCCTGGCACCTAGACCCCACAACCTATATACCATTTTGAAGCTCAGACCCTCTACCACTAGTAGTGATCACGAATTAAGCTCCTTTTTGCGAAATTCTCAATATTAACGGAGATATAAGCGTTTAAAGTTTTTCCCCAGATTCCTCCAAAAATCAGAAATTTTCCTGGCACCTAGACCCCACAACCTATATACCATTTTGAAGCTCAGACCCTCTACCAGTAGTAGTGATCACGAATTAAGCTCCTTTTTGCGAAATTCTCAATATTAACGGAGATATAAGCGTTTAAAGTTTTTCGCCAGATTCCTCCAAAAATCAGAAATTTTCCTGGCACCTAGACCCCACAACCTATATACCATTTTGAAGCTCAGACCCTCTACCAATAGTAGTGATCACGAATTAAGCTCCTTTTTGCGAA
Organism: Hermetia illucens; assembly: GCF_905115235.1. Classification (NCBI taxonomy): domain Eukaryota; kingdom Metazoa; phylum Arthropoda; class Insecta; order Diptera; family Stratiomyidae; genus Hermetia; species Hermetia illucens. The sequence continues at coordinate 50,388 of NW_024037043.1, read as the reverse complement.
ATTCTCAATATTAACGGAGATATAAGCGTTTAAAGTTTTTCCCCAGATTCCTCCAAAAATCAGAAATTTTCCTGGCACCTAGACCCCACAACCTATATACCATTTTGAAGCTCAGACCCTCTACCAGTAGTAGTGATCACGAATTAAGCTCCTTTTTGCGAAATTCTCAATATTAACGGAGATATAAGCGTTTAAAGTTTTTCGCCAGATTCCTCCAAAAATCAGAAATTTTCCTGGCACCTAGACCCCACAACCTATATACCATTTTGAAGCTCAGACCCTCTACCAGTAGTAGTGATCACGAATTAAGCTCCTTTTTGCGAAATTCTCAATATTAACGGAGATATAAGCGTTTAAAGTTTTTCCCCAGATTCCTCCAAAAATCAGAAATTTTCCTGGCACCTAGACCCCACAACCTATATACCATTTTGAAGCTCAGACCCTCTACCAATAGTAGTGATCACGAATTAAGCTCCTTTTTGCGAAATTCTCAATATTAACGGAGATATAAGCGTGTAAAGTTTTTCCCCAGATTCCTCCAAAAATCAGAAATTTTCCTGGCACCTAGATCCCCACAACCTATATACCATTTTGAAGCTCAGACCCTCTACCAATAGTAGTGATCACGAATTAAGCTCCTTTTTGCGAAATTCTCAATATTAACGGAGATATAAGCGTTTAAAGTTTTTCCCCAGATTCCTCCAAAAATCAGCAATTTTCCTGGCACCTAGACCCCACAACCTATATACCATTTTGAAGCTCAGACCCTCTACCAGTAGTAGTGATCACGAATTAAGCTCCTTTTTGCGAAATTCTCAATATTAACTGAGATATAAGCGTGTAAAGTTTTTCCCCAGATTCCTCCAAAAATCAGAAATTTTCCTGGCACCTAGACCCCATAACCTATATATCATTTTGAAGCTCAGACCCTCTACCAGTAGCAGTGATCACGAATTAAGCTCCTTTTTGCGAAATTCTCAATATTAACGGAGATATAAGCGTTTAAAGTTTTTCGCCAGGTTCCTCCAAAAATCAGAAATTTTCCTGGCACCTAGACCCCACAACCTACATACCATTTTGAAGCTCAGACCCTCTACCAGCAGCAGTGATCACGAATTAAGCTCCTTTTTGCGAAATTCTCAATATTAACGGAGATATAAGCGTGATCACGAATTAAGCTCCTTTTTGCGAAATTCTCAATATTAGCGGAGATATAAGCGTTTAAAGTTTTTCCCCAGATTCCTCCAAAAATCAGAAATTTTCCTGGCACCTAGACCCCACAACCTATATATCATTTTGAAGCTCAGACCCTCTACCAATAGCAGTGATCACGAATTAAGCTCCTTTTTGCGAAATTCTCAATATTAACGGAGATATAAGCGTTTAAAGTTTTTCCCCAGATTCCTCCAAAAATCAGAAATTTTCCTGGCACCTAGACCCCACAACCTATATACCATTTTGAAGCTCAGACCCTCTACCAGTAGTAGTGATCACGAATTAAGCTCCTTTTTGCGAAATTCTCAATATTAACGGAGATATAAGCGTTTAAAGTTCTTCGCCAGATTCCTCCAAAAATCAGAAATTTTCCTGGCACCTAGACCCCACAACCTATATACCATTTTGAAGCTCAGACCCTCTACCAATAGTAGTGATCACGAATTAAGCTCCTTTTTGCGAAATTCTCAATATTAACGGAGATATAAGCGTTTAAAGTTTTTCCCCAGATTCCTCCAAAAATCAGAAATTTTCCTGGCACCTAGACCCCACAACCTATATACCATTTTGAAGCTCAGACCCTCTACCAATAGTAGTGATCACGAATTAAGCTCCTTTTTGCGAAATTCTCAATATTAACGGAGATATAAGCGTTTAAAGTTTTTCCCCAGATTCCTCCAAAAATCAGCAATTTTCCTGGCACCTAGACCCCACAACCTATATACCATTTTGAAGCTCGGACCCTCTACCAGTGGCAGTGATCACGAATTAAGCTCCTTTTTGCGAAATTCTCAATATTAACGGAGATATAAGCGTTTAAAGTTTTTCCCCAGATTCCTCCAAAAATCAGAAATTTTCCTGGCACCTAGACCCCACAACCTATATACCATTTTGAAGCTCAGACCCTCTACCAGTAGTAGTGATCACGAATTAAGGTCCTTTTTGCGAAATTCTCAATATTAACGGAGATATAAGCGTGATCACGAATTAAGCTCCTTTTTGCGAAATTCTCAATATTAGCGGAGATATAAGCGTTTAAAGTTTTTCCCCAGATTCCTCCAAAAATCAGAAATTTTCCTGGCACCTAGACCCCACAACCTATATACCATTTTGAAGCTCGGACCCTCTACCAGTAGTAGTGATCACGAATTAAGCTCCTTTTTGCGAAATTCTCAATATTAACGGAGATATAGGCGTTTAAAGTTTTTCCTCAGATTCCTCCAAAAATCAGAAATTTTCCTGGCACCTAGACCCCACAACCTATATATCATTTTGAAGCTCAGACCCTCTACCTCTACTCTAAGACCATGAAGATAACAGGTGTAAGTCATTTCCGAATCTTTTATAAGCTTGCGTTTAGAGTCAAATTTTCCAGGAAAGGAAAAGCTTTATCATCCAATGGACATGGAGCATATTTACCAGCCTCAAAAATAAACCTGGTTTTGTGAAAAGTGAAAAATCTAATAAGGAGCATTGAATTCAATTTGTACCTTTGCAGGTATTCATATGTACCATGTGTTTCTATTTTTACCCTTACTAGGAATTGTCTCCCCCATTTATTCGTCTTTCCCTCATTTGGGCAACATTGTGTCCTCCATAATGGAATCACGGAAACAGAAGATGCAGAGCAGACACGTACCTTTTTCCGTACGGGATATTCGCATATAATAACATAATTCATGGAATCTGTATTTTTGGATAAGTCAATTTCTACGTGTGAACATGTAACATGCTAAATGGAATAAGCTGTCATTTTAGGAGCATTTTCTTAAGAAATCGACTGAGCTCGTGTATTTCTAATTGAATTGAACTACGTGAATGGGCAAAATGAAACAAACCCGGAGGCATGAGAGTGAAAACCGTGGAATGGAGCTCGACAGCTTGGTGATGGATCATTATTCAAAGGTCACTTTTTAAGTTAAGTAAATTTATTATAGAATAATAACGGGAGCCGGCTGTATGCAAAACTGGTGGATGAAATGCGTGGACGAGGGTCAGTGACTAACTGCGGCTCCTGTTGCTTCAACACCTTTCTTCAGAATTTCTCCGCTTGTGAATTGCGTCAGGTTGTAGACAATTTCTCCATGTTGTCGTTCAATTAACTTTGAAACATTTGCGAAAATTCTGTAGGTCCAGCGTCTTTTAGGTGAATGATCCCATCTGTTTTCCTGCTATCCTCCAGATCCTCACTCCAGATGATTTTCCTGCTGACGTTTATTTTCTGATGAAATCTCTATTGCCATTTGCCCCTTGGTAGGGTATAGCGCGTCAATCACACTTACTCGCCATCATTGCAGTTACCTAAAATGATCTTCAGTTCACCCTCCGCCTCCCCCACTTTCGTAGATGCCCGCACTTGTCCTAGTTCACTAGTTCTGCGTCAAGTGTCGTTGGGGTGACCCACTTGTCGACCATTCTGGGATCCACTGCATGGCCTAGACTGCAATTTTTGCCCTTTCTTAATGTGTCTAACATCCTCAACTTGATGTGGTATCGCCAGAAACCACGCTTCCTGGATGTACAAATTTATCGAGGTCTTTGTTGGTCTGTCCATTAATGTAGGTAGGGAGAGTGCCATAACTCGTCAGACTGAGAACCTCCATGAGCCAGCTCATTTTTGGATCAAGAGTCAATCCAAGGTGCTTTGTCGTTGGTTTTGACCCATGCGATTATCGACTCGCCGATCGATATGGAACGCAGGGTCGGAATTCTCTTTTTAGTTAGATTGACTACTACGGTTTTTACAGTGTAAACTTGAAACCATGATCAGTTCTCTATCCGCTTACGGGTCTCATCAATATGTTAAGTTTGCTTTGGGCTTGTTGACAGAGCGTCCAGCAATAAACGCCGCGACATTATCTGCATAACCGACGAGGCTGAACTTTTCTGAATACCCTGAACTATTCCTAACGTGACCTCCATACTCCTCTGACTCTCAACCGTCTCATAGAGCATTAAGAGGAGCACCAACCGTCGAGCTTGGCAGTTGTATTCCCCGCTGGATAAACGGCATCCACAACTTGCATGATAGCGTCAACTGTGGGTCACCCGCGTTAAAGCCGAACTTCCGTGGTGATAAGTCTGCGGCCGCACATATTGCTTCAGTTTTTAGAGCAACTTCCACACAGTGTCAAGCATACAAAGTGATCGGCATAAAAACAGTAATTCGAGGTCATCTTTTCTTTTACTGATCAGCGCAAACTTCGTAACCTTCCAATGAGAAGAGAAAACGCCCTCTTTCAGGCAAGCATTGAATGCGCCGAGCAGTATGTCTGGCCGATGTTGCAGCACCAGTTTGTACACCTCTGAGGGGATATCATCAGATCCTGGCGCCTTCTTGTTTTCCATAAAGAGGACTGCCTGTTCCAACCCTTTTATTGAGAAAAGTTGGTAGATGTTATCATCCAGTATGGGGTTCGCAGGGAATAATGCATGTACAATGCGGTTCATCTGCTTGGCTTTTAGTGAACTGGGTTTACAGGGCCCCAATTTTTCGGGTAGCTGACTTATAACCGAGTCCCCATGGGTCCTCATTCACCTCGTCGCCCAAGTCCTTCTAGCAGCGAGCTTTGCTCCGGTTTATTGTGCTCCGAAATCTCCCTTTGTCTGATCTGTACTCTGTGAGGCATGTAGCATGCCTCCTTCTAGAATGCATCCCTCGCATCCTGGGCGCCGAAGAGTGGTGAATCCGTCCTGTTCTCACCGCCATTTCGAGAATTCGTCACTCTCTATAGTCTGGGCGAGGCAAGTGCCCGGCATTGGAGTTACTCCCGATCAGGATCCGCCAATCTGTGCCTAAGATAGGGTCCTCCAGGGTATCGAGCCTGCGTCAAAAGTATGGCATCGGCTCATTCGCTGTTAGATAGACACTTAAAACTTTACCTCCAAATACCGAACTCAGACAAAGCCGTCCCCTCGGCCCTGGGTAAGAATCCTAAAGTGGGTGCTGTCTCGAACCCAGGTGACAGCAGTACAGGATATGTCGGGGTGCTGTGAAGTTGGGTCCCTGATTCGTTACTGTTCACTGATGAGCAATGATCTGTGCCAGTAACTAGCGAGTGGTTGCACTTTTGTGCATAAATATCTGGAGGATGCGAATCATGTTGATCGTGTCCTAACTCTTTCCAATTCTGCTCTGAAGACCGAACACCGACCCGAGCCTGCACGTATTCGTATTATGGTCTCCTGACCGCATCTGCAGCATTTTACCCGCCTGTAATATCCCCGGCAGGCTACAGACGCACGCCCATAACCCAATCGTCTGTAATATTTCGTTGAAGCGGCCCGGATTCCTACCTTAGATATTACCTAACCAATTATGATTTTCCTGCTATGAAAAAGCTTCCTCGCGTATTGCTCCGCAGCTTCTACCATAGCGAGTGTTTGATCTCCGGAGTTCGCAGAGGTGACAGCAATTTGAACATTGATTGCCTCCGGACATTCGCGCTTGATGGCCTCTTCTACCTAATTCTTTATTGTCAGGCAGTCAAGGCCTCGGATTTGCAGGGAGCACGTGGGTTGTAGGCTAGAAATTAAAGCTTTCTCTCCCAGTAACCCCTTGACTGCTTCACAGAATGTACCTTTATCTGTGATCCTCGGGGCAACGCGGTCTGCTAATGTCGACTCAATGCCCACTACCCAATCAGGATCCCGAAGAGACTGGCTTCTGATACACGTCACAACTAGCACCTTGGCAGAGATATGTCCACATCACCACACCGATATCGAGAAGGGGTTGTGGGTGGATGCGGAGAGTCCTAATGTGTAGTATTCCGAGCCTACTACGTAGGCCGAAGCCATCTAGGGTCCTCTAAGTTCCAGAACGGTTACCTCAAAAGCAAATCTACTGAAACCACTCTCCACGAGGTAATTGGTAAGGTTGAGCTGTCGCTAGAGTAGAAGGAGAACACTGCAGCTGCCTTCTCACATATAGAGGGATAATTTAACAACGCCGTTTGTTGGGCATCAAGGAAGACTTAACCTTAAACCACATTAAGAGCTAGGATAATCCAGGGCGATTTGGGAGGTAGTCACTTTACCCCAGTTGTGAGTATAGGTATGCCCCGGGATATCGCCACCTCTGCGGTGACCGAATTGAAATTCTACGGACATTGGATAGGAGCGGGGTGAAGCTGGTGGCATATGCTGACGATTTGTTGATATTGGTATCAGGGATGTTTCCCTCCATTATCAGTGATATCATGGAAGGAATGTTGGAAAAAGTCTCCAAACGGCCTGGGGTCGCAAGATGCGGACTCCGCATAAGTTCAGCGAAAACGGGACTGATGCTATTCACTAAGACAAGCATGTCCGAATTCCACCTCCCATAGCTAAATGAACATAGATTGGTTCTTTCCTCCAATGTGAAATATCTGAGTTTAATCCTGGTCTCCAAGCCTTCTAACCCAGCAGATGCTTTCAATGGACTCGTACATCTCCTCCCCTCTAGATCTCCACATCAAATAAGCTCTAGCGTACATTGAACATTTTGGACCAGGTATCTCGGGAATTCTGGGCATTCGCCATGGACTACGCCACACGCAAACGTTTGGCGTTTGGCGCAAGCCCAACTTCATGAGAAACTTTGATATAGACTCTCCAACCAGGACAGATTGACCGACTGCGTTTTACAAGTATTCTTCACTGACAGACCAAGGACGGTCTAGGGAATTGCTGCGAGAGTTTGATATGATCTGAGTCGAAAGCATAACGTAGCTATTCAGATCGATTGCCAAGTAGCCATCAAGGCCTTGTACTAGCCGATGAAATCCTACAGGCTGGTGTGGAACTGCATATACGCGCTGGATAATCTACGCGAAATGCTAATAGCCCCCCCTTTGGGTTCCCAGTCACAGGAACATAGAGGTTAATGCGCGCTGCTGGCAAGTTTCGAATGTGGAATCTACTCGCACTACTTTATAGCCGTGGGCCTCAGATGGTGAAGGCTCACCACCTACGCCGAGTCAAGGAGGATTGTACCCACCTATAATAAAACCTGGTGGTCAAAGGGTAGTATAGGTCCCAGGGTGAAACGTGGATTGGTACCCACGATGGAGCATAAAACCTGGGAAACGACTGCTCAACTAACACCAATAGCTCTACTACCAAACCCTATCTCCACCTCCACGTAGTGGCCACTGGGAGCTTTTTCTTAATGAAAAACTGCAGACGGAGAAGGATGAAGTCGAGTCTCCAGCGCCTTAAAACGGGACAAATTGTACCAACTGGTCCTCCAGGTTGGAGGGTGGGTAGGGCTGATAACCCTACACGCAAAAACAACTTTTTACGAAGCCACAACAAGCGCTTCGGACGGGACGATAACACAACAGTGAACCCGGCAACGAAAACGGAATAACGATTTGCGCAGTTTCTCAAGGAACGTGGGCTCCCTGTATAGAGATGGAGCTGCCAAGCAGCTAGCCGATACCCTGTCCCAATATAGGGCTGATATGACGGCGTTGCAGGAAATGCGTTGGACAGGGATCAGTTTCCTGGAGAAGAGCCAATGCACTATATATTATAGTCGCCATCTAGTAAACCATGTCCTCGGAGTAGGTTTCCTAGTCAGCCAAAAAATTAAATCTGCTGTTATCGGTTTTGAAAATATAAGCGAAAGGCTATGCACACTGCGCATGCGAGGCAAATTCAGAAATATAAGCCTCATTAACGCTCACGCCCCTACAGAGGAGACTGCTGAGTTGGAGAAAGATACCTTCTACAAGGCAGTTGAGTGGACCCTTGAAGCCTATCTTCAAGAGCCAAGTAAGGTCGGAGCACATATTCAGGCGATACGTCGGCTCCCATCGCTTACCTAGGGATACCAATGATAACAGTTTTTGGGGGTACCTGGCTGGCGCAGAAAGCGGTCCACAAACATACGTGGGCCTCTCCAGATGGGAACACTTTCAACCAAGTTGACCATGTGCTGATTGAACGCCGCCTCTCATCCTTTATAAATGTCAGAACATATAGGGGGCCAATATCACTATCTCGTTGGTATAATGCTCCGGGCTTGAATTACAACACCTCCTACAATCCCCTCTGGCAATCAGGTGAGACTGAATACAGGAGTCATTCACAACACAGTCCTCCGTAACAACTATAAGGGGGAAATGAATGCCGCAATAACCGCAGCTAACAGATGCCCTGGTGATGAAACATGAATAAATGATCTTTGCAACCACCCGAAGGACGTTATCATTGATACGCCCACAAATATATTTAGCCCCAGGGGCAAGTAAAGTAGTAATGACTGGTTCGACGATGAATGTAAGCTAGCTATAGAACGAAAAAATGCTGCATATAGAGTAATGTTGCATTTTCAAAGAATGCGGGCACGCGCAGAGACCTACCAAGAACTCCGACGAGCGGAGAAGCGACATTACAGATGGAAGAAGGGAGTCTGGGACAACCAACAGGTCTGTGAACTCGAAAAGTACAGGGAGCAACTACACCAGGCAGGGACGTTTTACCAACAAGTCAGCAGGATTGAAGCCTTATACACCTCGATGCTCATCTTGGCGAGACAAAGAGGGAAATCTGATTTCCGACAGAATGAGCATATTAGAGCGATGGGTTGAGTAACTGGTCAAAAACGAAAACATCGGCGAGTTGGAGGTCCCGCTGTCATCGCCTAGAATAGAAGAAACAGTCCGTGCAAGACACCGGTTTAAAAACTACAAGCCGATAGGAGCCGATAAAATTACAGCCGAATTGGTTAAATATGGAGGCGACCAACTATACCAAGTGGTCCATCAATGAATGCTCAATGTGTGGGATAGCGGATCAATGCCTGACGACTAGCAACGAGGTATTATCTGTCTCATACATAAACAAGTCGGAATACCGGAAGCTCGTGCTTCGGGTATAAAGGTTTTGTGTTCATCTTATCTAAGAAATTTCAACGCCCATTTTTCTACCCGTATACAGCTACAAAACTACGAGACATAAGTACATATTACAGCCGTAGATGTTACGTTCACTCTAAACAAACAAACTGCCTATTTTCGAATACTGTACACATATAGGCACGTATATAAATTGATCGTACCCATATTTCCGATTTACTTGTTATATCTATCTGAATTAGGCTCTACCCGCAAAGTTCATTAGCACGCATATACTATATACCTACATACACCCATGTCTCGTTGGAATAATTGATATTCATATACAAATGATTAAAAAACTAAAACAAAATAATTCTTTTCCACCCAATTCATACGAACTTACTTCGTGCGGTATTGACGAATTGATATGTGATGATGTCGTCATCAGGTTATAGAGTGCACGAAATTCACAAAAAATTGTAAAGTTTCACCCCCTATAACTTTGTTAATAATAGTTGGATTTTCTTCAAACTTGACCAAATTGTGCATTATGTTCTTCATAATACGCATGCCAAATTTTCTACTTCTGGGATGAACATAAGGGGGGTGCCGGGTAAATTTCTAAAATGTGGAAATATACTATTATTAACTTTATTTGTGCAGATATCGGAACCGGATATATTTTGAGGCCTACTGAGATTTTTTTCAGATTTTTCGGTTGGATAGGTTCTGAGAACGAGACCTGTTACACTTTTTTGGGGTCATATTTTGAGCCCTCACTCCCCTATGTTTCACCCAATATCAAATATTGAACCAGTTTCGAAAAGTACTAATTGAGACCTTTCATTTGATATCCCACCTGGTCACATTTTATGAAAAAAAATTTTGCACCCTCCTTTTACATGTATGGGGAGCCCCCCCTTAAACTTAAGACAAAATGGCGTCAGTTGCGGTATGTAAAGGGAACGGCAGATTACATACTCCTACCAATTTTCGTGACAATGGGTTCAGCCGTTTCCGAATAAATCGGCTGTGACACACAGACAGACAGACATAGCGGCGAAATGCACCGGTGACTGTGACAGGTCAAAATGTTGCAGAAAATGTGGGGGAGAAGGCCATATGTTCAGGGAATGCAAGGCTGAGCCTGAATGCATGCTCTGCAAGGAAAAAAAGGGCGTCGACTGTCGGCACGTTGCAGGCAGCAGCAGATGTCCAGTGTTTAGGCGAGCCTTGAATGCAGTAAAAAAATGAGGTTGATACAAATCAACCTCAACCACTGCGAGCCAGCGCAAGACCTTCTCTCGCAGACCATCTATGAGAAGGGAATCGAAGCTGCCATAATCAGCGAGCCCTATCGCAACAATAAGAGCGGTGCCTGGACTGCAGATGAAACTGGCAAGGCGGCAATATGGGCGTGTGGAAATCAGGCCATTCAAGAAGTGATGGAGTTTTCAGAAGTTGGATTCGTCAGGGGAAAAATAGCTGGTATCTATATATATAGTTGCTATGCTCCACCAAGCGCGACGATAACAGAATTCGAAGGAATGCTAGGTATGCTAGTCTCGGATGCAAGAAGTCGAAACCCCAAGATCATAGCTGGTGATTTCAACGCGTGGGCCGTGGATTGGGGCAGTCGCACTACGAACACCAGGGGCCGCATCCTGCTCGAGGCTTTCGCGGAGCTAGATTTGGTGCTTGCCAACACGGGAAACGTTTCCACTTTTCGTGGGACAGGGTCGGGCTCAATAGTCGATCTGACATATGTGAGTACCACATTGGCGAGGAGAATGACATGGTTTGTCAGTGAGCATTATACTCACAGCGACCACCAGGCGATTTTCCTCCAGATCGAATATGGGCCATGCGTCGATGCGTGTTCCCGTGAGACTGGAAACCGGGGCTGGTCCGTGAAAGGGCTTGAGGAGGATGCATTCATAGAGATGCTATTGGGAGGCCAATATTCCGGTGGTGCGGCTACGGAAAAGGTAGAGCAAATGATGGGACGCATAACAAGAGCATGCGACGCTGCTATGCCGAGGCGACGAGTTCTCGCAAAAAGGCGCTCAAACTATTGGTGGAATGAAGAGATCGCGGTGCTACGGAATGCATGTTTTCGTGCTAGAAGGATCTGCCAACGATCTAGAGCAAGACCAGGCTTCGACGAGAAACGGCTAGCATATGTGAACCTTCGAGGTAGGCTTAAGCAGGCTATACGGACCAGCAAGCGAGAATGCTTCAAGGAGCTTTGCACAGAGGCAGACCAAAGCTCTTGGCGAACAGCGTACAGGATAGTTATGAAGAAGATGAGAGGGCGAACACCACAATTGACCTGCCCGCATCTTCTGCTCGATATCGTGACGGCGCTCTTCCCCCCGGATAAAGGGGAGCGCAAACAACACAAGCGAGCACTCGACGTCTACACCATACCTGCGGTAACTGAGGAGGAACTTATGCAAATTTGCCGGAGAATTGGTGATAACAAAGCACCCGGTCTGGATGCTGTTCCCAATGGAGCCCTTAAACTCGCTGTTAAGACCAGACCCGACTGGTTTATCAGCGTGTTTGAGACATGCATGATAGAAGGAATTTTCCCCGATCGGTGGAAGAGGCAAAAACTAGTTTTGCTCCCGAAGCCGAATAAACACCCAGGACACCCATCATCATATCGACCGATTTGCCTTATTGACACGGCAGGAAAGATGCTCGAAAGGGTCATCTACAACAGACTGCTCCCTATCATCAAATACAAGGATGGACTATCGGAGCGACAATTTGGATTTCGTCAAGCCCACTCAACAATCGACGCCGTAGACGTTGTTTTGAAGCTGGCTCGAGACGCGATGTCGTCTAAAAAATGCTGTGCCGTAGTGACGTTGGACATCAAAAATGCGTTCAATTCCGCAAGCTGGGAGTGGATAAACGTTCACTGGCTAAAACGGGTGTCCCTAGTTACTTGACTAAGCTCCTCAACAGTTACCTTTCGGAGAGGACACTGTGGTACGATATGGATGAGGGATCCAAGCAGTACACCGTCACCGCAGGAGTACCACAGGGCTCAGTGTTGGGTCCTCTCCTGTGGAACGTCATGTACAATGGGGTCCTTGTCCTTCCCGTGCCAAATAAGGCCACGATAATCGGTTTCGCACATGATCTAGCTGTGGTTGTCGTCGCGAAAGAACCTGAAGACGTCGAAATGTACGCTAACGAAACCATTAGCGCCATAAAAGCGTGGCTGGAGATGGTTCAGCTTGACCTTGCGGAACAAAAGACGGAGGCGGTCTTGATTACCAATCGTAGGAAGAGGAATACGATTAATATTCGCGTTGGTGGTCACGTCATCACTTCGAAGCCGGTTATCAAATACCTGGGGGTGATGATTGACGCTAAGATCAATTTCAGGGGACATCTGGACTATGCCTGTGAGAAAGCGGCAAATACCAGCGTATCATTAGCGCGGATGATGCCTAACATTGGAGGTCCAAAGTACAGTCGCAGATTACTTGTAGCCGGAGTGGTTCGCTCCACACTATTATACGCGGCACCAGTTTCGGAGGAAGCATTAGCGTGTGAGAGTAATCGTAGGAGAGTAAATATGACTTACCGCTTAGTGGCGCAAAGGGTGTGCAGCGCCTTCAGAACAATATCAGGCGAGGCAGCGTGTGTTATTGCGGGAATGATCCCGATAGACATTCTGGCAAGTGAGACACGCTGCCTGTACGAGACAAGGAAAATAAATCCTCTTGAAAAGGATGCAGAATGCCGAAAGGCGGCAAGGCGAGAGTCGCTGGAAAAGTGGCAGAAACGGTGGGATGAATCGCAGAGGGGTCGCTGGACTCACACTTTGATTCCCCGTATTGAAGAGTGGATCCAGCGACGACACGGTGAGATTAACTACCATCTGACGCAATTCCTGTCAGGACATGGTGGTTACAGGAAGTACCTGCACCAATTCAGGCTGGATGATTCTCCCTTGTGTCCTGAATGTGGTTGCACACCTGAGGACCCGGAGCATGTTATGTTCCACTGTCCACGATTTCTCTCAGAAAGGAGGAGTCTGGAAGACTCCCTGAAAACCACTCTAAGCCCGCAGAATATCGTCGGGAAAATGTTGAAATCGGAGGGAAACTGGTGTGCGCCATCAAACGAATACAAGAGGAACTGGCAAGAGCGGAGCGCGCAAGGAGGACGCGAAGAACGGAAGGCGTGGTCGCGTAAAGCGCAGTCCACCCCGCGAAGTAATGCTTTGCGGCGGTCCCGCGGGGAAGGAAAAACGAGAAAATGGGGGTGGTTTTAGTGGGTGAGAATCCCACACGCTGCTGCAACCTGGCGCGGCAGTCTCTTTCTAAGATTTCCACCTCCATCCATAAAAAAAAAGACAGACAGACAGACAGACAGACAGACAGACAGACGGACGGACAGACAGACATCGAATCGATTCTCACAAGGTTTTGTTTCACACAAAACCTTAAAAAGGGGATATCACGCAGTGTAGCAATTGTATAGGTATCACGCTGTTGAGCACCATCTATAAGATATTTTTCGCTATCTTGCTAGGCCGGGTAGCTCCATACGGCCAGAACACCATTGGCCCTTACCAAAGAGGCTTCACTCAAGTCAATCAGCAACAGATCAGATTTTCTCTGTGCGGCAAGCGATGGAAAAACTGTTAGAATATGGGCATCAGTTGCACCATGTTTTCACCGACTTTAAAACTATACACGCCCATGAGAAAATTCGGTATGCCGAAGAAATTAATAAGTCTGGTTAGCTTGACCCTGACCAATATGCCAGGCCAGATAAAAGCAGAAGGATCATTCTCAACACCATTCAACATCAGCAAAAAGGGGATGCGCTATCATGTATCCACTTTAACCTGGTTCTGGAAAAAGAGATTCGTGATGCAGACTGAAATGCAAGAGGCGCAATCCTCCTCGAGTCCACCAAAATACTGGCCTACGCTGACGCTATTGACATTATGGGAAGAACAACCCGAGATGCAAAGTCTACTTTCATCAAGATCAAGCAGTCAGCGCGAGATCTCGGGCTGCACATAAAGGAAGACAAGACGAAGTACATGGTGGCAACGTCAGCGTCAAAAAGCAAATAGCAAACAACATCGAATCGCATTGATCAAACGAAAACAGTAAAGACAGGGGACTACAACTTTGAGACCGTTGAAAATTTTTCCTATTTAGGGTCGAAAATCACAACTGATAACAGTGATGACGATGAAATCCGCGCATGGTTTTTGACAGCCGATAGAGCCTATTCCAACTTACGAAAACTAAAAGAGCGACAAAGAGGGCTACGGTTTCATGCCAGGGCAGAGGCAACTTATCAGACGTCATGCCGCTTCGGTCACGCTGCTCCCAGGGTAGAGGTGAGGCAGCGTCTGATGAGTTGCCTCTGCCCTAATACGAAACAGTAGTTGTCTTCATCCCTCTTTTACATTTTGAACCTTGGGTATTACACTGAAAAAGAGGAGTTCGTGGACCATAAAGAGCGAGAGCAAGTTGCTCTCCATTTGTTCCGATCCGGCATCAAGTTGATGTGGACTTAGGACTTCTAAATTCTTAAAAAAAAGTTACAAAAACTGTTCCGCTCGAAACGTCCTACCATAGGGTCAAAGGTCTTACTGTACAAGACTATGATCTTGCCAGTCCTTATGTATTCCTCGGAAACCTGGGTTCTTAGCAAGAAAAATTGCGAACTCTTGACCGCGTTCGAGAGAAGAATCCTCCGAAAAATTTCGGCTCCTACATGAGGATGGACGATTTCGTAACCCACGTAACGATGGAATCTATGAGCGATACCACGACTGTTCGGTTGTGGACGAAATACGGCTCAACAGGCTGCGGTGGGCGGGTCACTTAATCCGGTTGGGTGAGGATGATCCAGCCCGAAAAGTCTCTAAGGGCATATATGGTAGCAAAAGAAGACAAGGCAAACCCTGCCTGAGATGGATGGCGTAGATCAGGACGTCAGACAGCCTTTAGGGATACGAAATTGGTGGACCTCGGCGCAAAACCGGGGGTGTCTGGAGTTCTTTATTACGGCAGGCCTAGACCGGTTGTTGCACTGTTGATGATGATGGTAACAAAACCTGATTGCAAGAGCTCAGGTGCTAGACGCATGCAAATGCATACAAGATTACGATATTCTGCATGGGGTACTGGCTTATAGGGCTTATTACCAGTTTGTCATAACCTCCAATTCGCCCTAGCTAGAGCAGACTACGGAAATTAGGAAAACTATTCTTTGATGACCTGAGGAAGATCTCTAGCTGCTGTGTGGGATAGTTATCTTCCTTAGTGAATGCCACGGGCTGGCTCTGAACTCTGAGCCGGCTTGACTCGGCTACTTACTCTTACAACGACAGGTATTCAAGGTTGGTGGCTTTGAAACTCATCTCATTCGAATTAATTAGCATTTATATATATAAACCCTTATGGTTTAGCCGTTTGGGTTTTGCAAGATGCGCTCCATTAAATTAACGAAAGATTGCGTACTAAAAGTCTGATGAGTATGAATTCATATCTACGTTGTCTTCGGTTTTGTCCAAAGCATCCACCTCGAGGAAGAGAATCCTGCAGAAGATGTTATAAATATTTGTGATGTATGATGATGAATGAAAATTTCTAAAATTTCAACATCCATTGAAATATGAGTATCCTATCATGCATCAGCTCAGATGTTCACTAGCCATTTTGGCGAAACAGATATTTCCTCTTTGGCATCTCTGCCAATGGCGCGATTAGAGAAGGGTAGCTATGTTACGAGTCATGGTCATTACACCTGTTGTAATGTTTACTGATTAGCCAGAAGCGAAATCTGTTCTCGAGAGCCTTTAGAAGTCAAGGCTTGCTTGGAATTTTACCCTGATTTTGACGTGGGAATTTCACTTGTAAAACGGTAATCGGCACAGTATGCAGATCAAGACGAGTAGGGAAAACCTTGAGGTATAATCCTTCCAGAGAAATACTTTATTCAGGAGTGCAGCATCATGCTTTAGGGTAACATTCTAGGTAGTGCCCTCATGTTTGCGTCAAATGCCATTGTATGCAGAGCAATGTGAAATGAAATGAAAAACTATCCAAAGCAGAAAGCCGCGTCCTTCTCCTACGGGACACCAAAGACTGCCAAGTAGCCCCTCAATGCTCTGCATAGGTTTTGACTATGGAGAATAGACTCGGGAGGGTAGTGGTTAACGTCCAAGCGGATCAATGCGTGCTGTAATGTTTTTCCACAGGTTTAGGTGTACTTGCTGCGGCGAAGATTCAGGTAGACTTCAAATTTAGCATTAATATTGGAGCAGTCTATTATCCACTCGTAAGTAGCTTTGGGGCGCTCGTTTTTATCCACAATAAAACGACGCGTTGGTAGATCGTCCTCCTCGGGGCTCATGTCAATTGCTGGACGTTAAAGTAACATTAGGATGTCTTCAGTACCGCGCTGATGATTGTCCCTTTTCATCTGTTTTTCGGTCTTTTAGATAAAGGTCAAATACTTTTGTAAGCAGTAATTTGGGTTCTTCCTTTTCGTGTGTAAGAAACCTGCCCTGAATATAGATCCAAACTTTGTATGTACGAGTATTTGCTTTATACCACCTCATTATTATGGAATCTTTAATGACTTAAAGTTGTTAAATCAGGTGTTGTTGACTATGGGTCCTATTTATTTGATTGAGAGCAAATTTTTCCTATTTTGTAGCAACTGTTTATTTCTTTGCAAAGGAAGTGAAATTTGGTTTGCATCCGATTTACTCCCCATCACTTTGTTATTCCGACAGCAACAGAACTAACCTAGAAAAGTAATTATGAAGTCCTGGCGGGTGTGTACGTGCTTATCTCTTTAATACGTTCCTACCATGAATGCAACCACTGCGGCATGTATTTCCACGATATGAAAATTCCCAACTTATTTCATATAAAATATACTCCCTGGAGTGCTCCAAAAGAATCTTCTTTCAAAAAGGGAAATACTTCAAATTTTACTGCATTGTAGCTCCCAGAACTGCATATGATAAAGTAACCAAAGTAATGAAGGACAGTCTCATTCGGGAGATAAATTTAATGAAAAGAGTCGAAAGATGAGGATGTGCATATTTCGAGAATGAATGAGTTCCACGGAAAGCCGTTGCAAGAGTTCACCTTTTCTCCAGGGAAAGCAATGTACCGGTAATGCAAAGCTAATTGTGAAAATGAAGTAGTCTCTTCCCAGTGAGGCACAGACTTGTACTCGTCAATTTTGAATGAAATTTGACATTCAAGGGATGAAACAATGGAGACAGTTGAATGAACTTTCATGGAATATTCCGAAATGGAGAAGTACATTGGGCGCAGAAATTATTAAAAAGAAAAGGAATGATTACTAGAAAGATATAGAAAAAGAAATGTTGCTGGCTATATTAAATATACCGTGGGAAAGGACAGATGCCACCAAACCAGGAATCAATGAGTCTACATTCATATGTTTTTCATTTTAGGATAATATGGGGAGGAGCACTTCCCTCTAGACGCTGCCTCATCTCTTATTTTACAGAACGGGCTCCTAAAATGGAAATCAGTTTACATCAACTGCTAATAGTGAATCAGAAGTGGTGATTGCGACACGTGATTGTAAATTCGTCAACATAGATTGTTGTCACCGCGTGTTTCGAAATCAGTGCACTGCGTCGATTAACGACTATTTCAGTGGAACATTTTCCAAAATTTTAAGCAAGTGTGGATAGCTTTTATTGGCCCTTTGCGATTTTGATCTTTGCGCTGCTGTTAGGTAACTCACTGCTCTAAGCTGGTAGTTGCCGCTTCACCTCGATTTTGGTTGCACGCTTCTGCACGCAAAACAATCCCAACAAGAGCAAGTGGTGGTGTTGTAGCGTTGGAGGTAATAAAAAAATCCTAACAGGGCTATAAAGGACTAGAATCTCCCCCGCAGGCCAGTTTTGGATTCACTTGAAGTCAAAAGCTCCAGCTCGATATCCACAAAGTGCCCAATAAAATAAAATAAATAAAAAAGCTTAAAGAGAAACAAGTGAGATCCAGCCCGGAAAGTCTATAAGGGCATATATGGTAGAAAAAGAAGACGAGGCAGAGCCTGCTTGTGATGGAACGATGACGTAAGTCAGGACACCAGGCAGCTTTTAGGGATATCGAATTGGTGGACCTCGTCGCAAAACGGGGGTGTTTGGAGTTCCTTATTAAGGCAGGCCTAGACCGGATACCGGTTGCTGCGCCGGTGCATGGTGATGATGATGAAGTGAGAATACGAGAAGCTTTTGTGTTCATTTTGTGTGAGAAATTTTCTCCGCATTTTTTTTACTAATAACAGTGGGATTGTCTTCAAACTTTTCAGAATTATGTGTAATATTATAGCTTCTACTAATGCGATTTTGTAGCTCTATAGCTTTCGGATAAATTTATAAAATATGGTAGTACACCATTCTTAACTTTATTTGAGCGGATATTGGAACGGGATGTATTTTGAGGACTAAACTGCGTATATATAGAGGATTGTGTTTTTTTGTATTCGGTTGTATAGGTTCTAAAAAAAAATACCTGGCTCATCTTTTGTGGCACACATTTTGGGCCACTGATTCCCCTACCTTTCACCCAATATCAGAAATAAGGAAGGAAAGTATTAATGGGCTCTTTCATTGATTACTTCACATGACTGCACTTTGCGAAAGAAAAGTTTACACTACAGTTTACATTACTTACAGGAGCCACCCTTAAACTCAAAACAAAATGGCACCACTTGCTATATGCGAAACCACACCTTTTCGCCAAATTTCATGTCAATAGGTACAATTGTATTCGCGTAAATCATGTGACCGATAAGCAGACATTGAATCGATTTGAATAAGGTTTTGTCAAACCTTAAAAAGTCAATTGGACCAATCTTTGTTCAGTCACATTCAAATCAATACTGTCTAAGTCTCAGCTTACCACTCCAATGATGACTATGCTCATCAGTTGTGCCCCTTACGAACAATTGCCATCGTCGCCCTCTCATAAAACTTTTGCTCTTCCACAGCCGGATTAAGTAGAACAAACCCCTAAGTTGGAAGCCATGGAAATAGATGAAACCTTGTCCCCAAACAAGAACGCCTTCACACAGAACAATTTTCCAGATCGATACACTTCAGATACTTCAAATGCGGACCCGCGGAGAAATGTTAAGGAAGATGCACAAAAACCTCTTGTGAGCGTTTACAATGTACCAAATTGCTCGTGCGTAAAATGGCAAAATGGCACCAAAAAATCCTTCAAATTCAATTCCAAACCCTAAGGAAAATTTTAACAGATTGACTTTCTGAACCTCGCCGCACCTCCGAATTCAATTCCCCAAACAGTGCAAATTTTACCTTCACGGCCCGAGGTAGAAATAATGTCGCCCACAGGGAAAGGGAAAGACATATTAAACTTTTACCCGGAGACACAATAGGTATGAGTTACCTTCAATCTCTCCTTGTGAAGAAACCCTCTCAAAGCTCTTACGATAATCTTGTCAAAGCTATGCAAAACTGCATACTTAAGTCAATCTTACTGGTCAACGAGAAAAGAGCAAACATAAAAACCTGATGAGAGGAACATTTCAGGCCCTTTTTAAAGGAAGAAGAGCTGTTTTGAAACGATTGAGAGCTTACTCCAGCTAGGCTACACAGGGACGACGTGAGGAGGTCCAAAAAATGGATGAATACGGTGAACAACGAGAAAAGAAGGGTCTGCGGGTCTGCTCTTCAAGAACTTGCCTCAAATTCAAACACCAAAGACTTCTAGGCTGAAAGAACAACTTCAAGTTGGCGCAGGAGGAAAACAGGAGTTTCCGTCTGGCACCGTCAAAAAAATAACCGGCACTAAAGCATGTTACATAATCAAAGCGTTCCAGTCCCAATTGAGGCAAATATAGTTGATCCCTTCGACCAACAATCTCTTGTTTTAAAGAAAATCCACACGGTACTTAGGAAGAACAAAAACCATTTGGCTCCGGGGGTGGACCGGACTATATACTAATATGTAGCCTGGCTCAGTCTCGAAGCTAAAAAGGGTTTTGTTTGACTCCATAAATCGCTTCTGGCTACTTCTTAGGCTATAGAGCGAATGGGTTGACATTTAAATCATTTCAATTTCTAAAAAGAAACAAAGACTTCAATGATCTATGCAGTTCCAGACGGACACTACTTACCGTCAACTTCATATGTGTATAGAAGGGGCTTATTCATGCACTCCACATAAATGATTCCTTCCTTTACATCTACGTTATGTTCAGGTTGTGTTTTTTAAAGTAAAGAACGCCTACGAAAAGTAGATTTTACCATCTTGGAGAACATCTTGTCGTCGATCCAGGCACCCATTGACAGATTACTCCGGATAATCACATTCTTTGATTGATTCTAGGCCACCAACTTGTGCAATGGCATTCCTCAAGGTAGTGCAATTAGCTCAGTCCTGTTTCACAATAAAGTTTTAAATTCAATAGTAAGTAATATTCAGTAGTAAGATCAAGCTTCTGGGTAGGGTCATAACTAGTTCATTTGCTCTCAAGGAGCACACTGATGAGGCGTAAAAAAGCCATTGGAATACTCGGATTTATCTCGGATTATGCAAGAGGTCTCCCATCTAAACTAGGCACCCTACTCACCCAAAGAATATTGGATCCAAGCTGAATATCTTGCCGTCTACACGATGGAAACCGGAGTGAAGTTATAGAGATTTTCGCCTCACATAAAAAGTTTGACATGTTTCAAGTGTCGAAAAAATGTGGAAGTGCAATATGAACAGATTCAGATAAAACATCTGACGCTTGGCTAGATTTGGCCAAGCTCTCATCTTTGTGATCAGCGAATATCAAGAGTGTAAGGGCCCGGAAAGCTATTCTGAAAAGCGATGTTTATTTAATTTTTCACCAAGGGGACTCGGATCGTTGTCCGCTGCACCAGACAGTAAAACAGATCAGGAATGCCTTATTGAGGGACGAAATCGAAAGAACAGAGCAGCAGAGCTGAGAACTGAATAAGTTGGATGTTAGTGCAATGAATAGAAGAGATATGCGGATGCGGACCATTCTTCTAACCGGAAGAGAAATCACTATGGATGCACTTAAATGGAATAAAGTCACTGGGGATGACACTTTAGGGCGCCACTTGCAATTTCTGTAGATCTGCTACTTCCACTCTCACGGAAATCTTCTGAGGCCTTTCTCATAGAGTAAAAGAAGGTGATTATCGCCCATTTTGAGTGTGACAATTGCAAGGGTATTTGCGTGCCCCCTGTGGCTGCAACGATAATAGCTAATATAATCCTGGACCGAGTTAAAGGACATCGACAGAAAGCTGTTTGGTTTCCGCTCCAGATGCTTCAGCATTGACCACATTAATACCGTACGGATCATCTTAGAGCAGGGCATAGAATTCAGATCTTTGATTCACTTGGTCTTCACCGATTCCGAGAAAGCTTTCGATATTGTGAACAGGGAGTGTATCTGGAGCGCTCTACGCATAAGCGAAATTCCGGGTTACTAGATATGACGTGGGTGACATATTATGACGCTAAATGTCGAGGTAAAATGCTCGAATTGACCAAGCACGTATTGGTAAGTCAGAATTCTTGGTTTTCCAATATTTATTCTGTCTGGCAATAAATTTACATTCATTTGCTAGACTTACGTGGTAATTGGTTGTACTTTCGGGTCGTAGATACAATAATACGACATTTTTCTTCTGCAATGAAGATATCTCAGAGGAATTTGAGGTCGAAAGCAGAGTCCGCCATGGTTGCATCTTGTCACTAATTTTATTTCTTTTTGTTATCGGTAAGGTTCTTCGTGCAGCCTTAGCCGTATGACGTACGGGAGTTCAGTGAATCATGACATTTTTCTTTGAACAGATCAACATGATATCTGTTTGCTTTCTCATCGGGTCATGGATCTTGACCAAACGGTTTTGGATTTTGAAAGACAGGCAATTGGAGTTGGACTGCTAGTACTCGTTTTGTGTTGCTATATGGGAGTGACATATGGAAAGTGACTCCCTCAACCACTTGAAAGTTCATGAACACCTATCTGCATCCAATCATGGGAGTATTCCTGATACTATTTCAAACGAAGAACTTGTGTGAACCATACGTGATGTGATCGGTAGGTGAAAGTAGCAGTAGATGGGTTACACATAAGGCAGAGGTGACAATTACATTGCATGCTACGCAATGCTTCCAAGATGGCGAGTGAGTTGTTCCAATAGCACTTGGCGCAGAACAGTAAAGGAAGAGTACGGTCATTTGAGAAGTTCACTTTGTTCAATTACTCAGATCTGTGTCCCGTTGGCGTAGTACTTAGGACTCAAAAAAAAACACCACCTAAAATCCCCTCCGACAAACGTTTAGGAGTTAACACTGAACCGATCCGTAACAAAGTCACCCGAAAAATCTTTACTTGCAAAGTGGATGCGAACAATCGTACTTAACTGAAGTCCTGGAGATGAAGTGTTGACAAATAACCTTCACAATCGGTTGAAGAACGTTACCAATGGGCGAGCACAAAGATGTTTGTCCAGTTTCAAAAAAAGTCGGAACGACTGGTTGGACGATGATTGGAGCTCTGACGAACTAGTAACAGGATCGCGGAATGCTGCACATTAACAAGTCAGCCGGATGAAACTGTATATACCTCGACGCTCCTCCTGCCGAGACAAAGAGGGAAATCTGATTTCCCGCCGCTTGGACATTTTAGAGCGAACGGTTGAGTATTTTGATATTTGGATCAACAACCAGAATATCGGTGAGTTAGAGATTCCGCCAACGGAAGACGATACGTCGTTCCCCCTTTTTAAGGTTTTGTGTAAAACAAAACCTTATTAAAATCGGTTTACTGTCTGTCTGTCCGTCTGTCTGTCTGTCTGTCTGTCTGTCCGTCACACGCATTTTTCTCGGAGACGGTTATAGCGATTAACACCAAATTTAGTAGAAAGGTGGGAACTGTGAACGCTCCCGCATACAGTGAATTGCATCCTTTTACGCCGAATTTAAGGGGGGGTTCCCATACATGCAAAAGGGGGGTTTACATTTTTTTTTCATCAAATATAGTCATGTGGGGTATCAAATTAAAGGTCTCGATTAGTACTTTTCAAAGCCGATCTTAGTTTTGACATTCGTTGGAAGGTTGGGGAGCGCGGGGGGTTGAAAGTGATCACTTCTTTAAGGGGGCCATTCTCAGAAACTACTAAACCAAAAAATCTGAAAAAAATCAGGAGGCTGCCACTATATGGTGTCTGGGCTCCGAAATACCTTCCATGCCGATATATGTTTAAATAAAGTTAATAATAGTATATTACTACAATTTTTTGTAATTGGTTAGAAACCCCCCTTAAGTTCATCCATCCAGTACCATGAAATTTTGCAGTGATATAGGCTATAATATAGAGCATGGTCTTACCAAGTTTGGTGGAAATCGCACTATTACTAACAAAGTTATAATACCTCAAATTTGTTGCTTCTTTGAAAATTGAAGACTATGAATGTCAATATCAACCGAAAGTGGATACTCTCACATAATATATGGATATATTACATGCTACGTACTAAGAAATACACAAAACCTTTCGTACCTGAAGCGTCCAGCTTCCGGTTTCCCGACTTGTTATGTTGGTTGTTGCGACGGACAACGTTATCACCACCAACCATAGTAGACATAGAATCAGCAATTATCAGTGGAACTTGTTAAATATGAGACGGTTCATCAAATTATGCTCAAAGTTTGGGACAGTGAATCAATGCCTAATTAATGTCAAAGGCATTATCTGGGTCACACATAACACTATAAACTATAGTGGTAGTCGCAACGGGCTACCTTGATGATGATGATCCTCAACAAAACATTTCATGAATATTTTAAAGGAACTTCAAGATAGCGCTTGATAATTACTGTAATGCCTTATATATATGCTTCATTGCTATTCATTGCTGTGCATCCCCTAATTATAATAAGTTTGCAAAATTTAATTTTTGCGGTAAAGCTAGCCATCAGTTTATCAAGTGCCACATGCCGTCAATTCAGTTTCCTTATTGTGTGGTATAACTGTCTGGCCTTTAGAGGGGATGTAGCCCCTTTTCCTTCAGAATCACTGCAAAAATAATGGTGCATTAATTCCGTCATTTGTATTTTAATATCCTTTTCTGCAATCTGATGCTTCGAGGACCATTTGCAGTTACGGGCAACGTTGTTGCCATTCAAACGCTGAGTGAAGAGCTCCATCGTATCAACATATGGGAGACCATTCTTTTCGGCATTTTAATTTCCTTTGCGGATATTCAGTTGTAGTGAAATAATGGTATCGCTGGCGGCACGTAGTTCTCCTGAATATATTTCGAAGGAAATTGAACGTATCCTTATAACCTTGGCCATGGGGTTCGGAAGCATGAAAAAATAGAAAAGGAAATATAAAATGATGACATAGACAATATTATGGCAATTATTGTAATAAAATGTATTTCAACGTTTCAGCGTAGGTCACCTTCTTTCGGGTAAGGGTAAGGGTAAGGTGCGATTAATCTTAAAGTCTCCTTGCTAATTTTTCATAAATTTTTCTCATCTTTTTGTCGTCATTGTTATCATTATTATTCTATTAAGGGAAGCTGCACTGCACGGGCCCGTGTAGAGGCGTCCCTATTCCCTTCCTTGCCAGTTCGTCTGCTGCCTCATTGCCTTCCAACACAACATGGCCTGGGACCCAGCATATCCGTACCTGGTTGTGCGAGCGAGGGTACTTAGTCTCTTAAGGCATTCTCAAACCAGTTTAGAGTTCACCTGGTTGGACCTAAGTCCCTTGATCGCCGCTTGGCTGTCAGTCGGAATAGCAATGTTTTGCCCCTTATATTTCTTTTAGGGGCTATAGGTGGCACATCTGTCTATGTCGTATATTTCCGGCTGAAATATGCTAGTGTGCTTACCCATTTTCCTTGGATCAATGACCCCGGATCCGCCAGTGTACCACGTAATTAGTTGCCGATTCAAGCCATATGTCACAGCCACGCTATCCAGTTTGCGCCGTTACTCCAACGTGTTTCAGACTTCTTATCGAAATGAAACCTCGTTGTCATGTAATCAGTTATTTGGTGCCACCTAGAAAGAAGATCAATCTTCATTCGATTTAGGCAGCTCCCCGCGTCGCTGATACTCCCAGCCATCTGAAGATTGCCGCCTTGCCTGCATCTGTTGTGCAGACTAGAGAGGCGTTAATCCCAGAAGGACCACTAGGGATGGCATTGGGCAAGTTCTCATTGTCCAACTGATGCACACGCAAGTCAGTCTTTGAAGTTTGCATAACTACCTTACTTGTGGGCTGAGTTCCGTTCTTTCTGCTCAGAATACCGCCCCATGGCCTTACAATGGCAGTGTATATCGGGTCCAACCTTTTCGGGGTGCATCCCTATTTTTTCTCGCTATCGACCTGAAAGTTGTCAGAGTCCTAGTGGCTTTCCGACATATGATTTCAAAATGTGTCTACCAGAGTAGTTTTTGGTCTAATGTCATTCCCAAACGTTTGACCCTTGTTACTTGTTTCACCTATACGGCATGTCATCTAATGGCTCTCATGTGATCGAGTTTCCGCTTTTCAGTGAACGGTATTATATTGGCTTTGCCTGGATTTATGCGCTGCTCGGCATTCCTGCACCTGCTACAATCCGTTTTGGATTCTGCCAACTAGAATATCCTCATATTTTCCCCTACAGATTAAAATAATATCGTCACCGTAACCCTGGAACTGTATTCCAGTGTTTGTTAGTTCGCCCAGAAATTCATCCACTACCATACTCTACATACGCGGTGATAGTACCCCGCCCTGCGGACAGTCTTGAGTAGTAATGCTTGATCGATATTCAAAAACGCAAACAGTGCTATTTCTTTTGTTTCTACGGAATCCCATAATATAATCGGCGGCTGATCCAGGACAGTTGTTGTTGACAATAATGCTCGGCAAGCGGGTTGACACTGATAAAGGGGATTGCGCTTTAGAACGTTAGTTCTAATATAGTTGCTTATGATCTTCTCCATCATTTTGACTAGGAACGATGTTAGGCAAATTTGTTAGAAAGATTTAGGGTGAAAACGAAACTTTTTATCCACTTTCGGAATAAACACCAGTTTTGCCCGTCTCCATGCCCTTGTTATATTTCCCAAGACTATACCGCCCCTTGGAATCCTTAACTATCTTACTCTAAAATGACTTCTAGGTCCCTCTAGAGTATTTATGGGAAGATGCCATCTACTCCGGGCGATTTCAGGGGTTTTTCCGAACCCTCTTTTGCTAGTTTCCAGGTCTCCTTTCTTTCCTTTTTGTTCGTTGTTCCTTATACCCAATAAGGCAGAATCTTATTGTCCTCCGCCGTTGGGGAGGACCCCAGGAGATGAGTCCTGAGAAATTCTACTCTCCTCATTCTCGGTAAATGTCCAACGTTCCTTTTTCAGACAGGCAGAAGACATTGTCCTGTTTTTGGCTATACCCTTGTATAGCTTGGATGCTTTTGTAGTTTGTTTGATCCCTTCACAGAATTTCCCTAAGCTGCTCCGTTCTGCTTCTTTGATCATACACCGTTAGTGCATTCTTGTACCTCTGCCAGTCCACGGTTTCTTTTGCTCCCTAGAGTTTTATCATCTTTGTTCTCATTCTGCCTAGGTTCTTGGTCCACCAGGGTACATCCTTTTTTGACCTAACTATCTTAGCCGGACAGTTGGCCGTCAATGATGACTTTCTTGAGGTCTTCCTTCACTGTTTCTAGTTCCAGTTGACTCCTGATATCACTGACCCATTGTAAGTGAGCCATGTTGCGTGCCAAGGTGCGTTGCATAGGAGTCCTCATTATTCTTTTTATTTATTTATAGTTGGCCCTTAATGTCCACCCACTCACACAAAACCTTAAAAACAGATGATGCCATTAAATAATAATAATAAAACTCCGTCGTAGCCCGGTCCCAAGTCTGGTTGTGAAAGGAGGGAGTATTCAGCTTCGGCGTCCCAGGGAGTAGGTAAGAAAAGTACGGGAACTTTGTAGCCTTGCAGATTACACACTAAGGAAGCTATTACCACACCTGGCAGTTAAGGATGAAATGCAAATCCATTAAATGAAAAGAAAATGAAATTTACGATCCGATGCGGATAAGAGGCGGGAGTCGTCTGGCTTGGTGACTGTGTCGGGCTGCTGTAATGGACAGCACCGCGTCGAAATCGCTAATCGTGGGGCGGTTCGACTTCTAGGCGCCGCGATGGCTAGGAGCATGGCACTGCCTGCAGCAACTCTTTCATCATGCCATCATGGAAACTGGTGAGCAAGAGTCGATGCAGCAGCATCAATATCACCACGCCGAACCGCAGGCGATAGTTTCAGTATCGAAGGATCCTTCTCCACCGTCCGGCTGAAATCTTCGCTGAGTTTCGGGTCGAATTCTAAAGAGCGTGCATAAAATTTTCGGAAATGGATTAAAGACCTGGTATTCCCAGGGTCTATGGGTCTCCAACAGCTCCGGGAATTCTATCTAAAACTAATGATGAGATTGAATCTCCGCTATGTATTGATATGTTGCTGCTGCAACTTCAACCACTTATCTATTGTGGTGCAGTTGCGGCTATCGGATTACATTGTCAGAAGATTCGCTTTGACGTTAATTGTGTGAGTGACCCAAGAATACCATCATGAAAGATTCGTCTGAAACGTGGACGCGACTCATTAAGGCAGGAAATTGCTAGCCTAATTCAAAGCAGCACTAGCAATACAAACAGACGGGCTAGAAATAAAGTCCAGAAGGTTTCCAAGAACTATCCCATTCCCAGTGAAACATCCGTAATTAAAATTCTGGACACTCTAAAGCAGAAATTTTTTGTCGTATGCAGTTGGCTGCTCTGGTATGGCGAAGTCACTCCAAACGTATACAGAATGCGATGTACCCGAGGAACCAGGGGAATTTTTCAGATCACTCAACGGATCCCAACAGTGCGTTCTGACAGTATAGCTATCGGTGACGAAAGCGAAAGAATATTAGGGTGGACTTTCGAGGTTACCTGCCCAGCATGCTGAGTGGATCACCGCCAAAGGCACTCGCCATGTTACTACGCCTGGCACCAACTTTCCAGATGCTACTGAAGAGGAGGTTCGATGGACCATAAATAGCTCGAAGCTGGTATAATAAATTTACCAGTATACACAGTCGATTGGCGCATAGCATAAATCAGGTCATCATTGGGCTGGAAGAATTTTCAACCTTCCTCACAGCGGTAATTCCCTACTTTGTCCCTAAATAATACTTGCTGCAGCACTCCGTATACACTAGACCGATTACTTGCTTACCAATATCCTGCAAATTTGAAACGTTCTCTATAGTGGAAGGGTTAATGCTCACCTCGAGACCAACAACATTCTGTTCGAGGAGCAAAAGGACTGCCAAGTCGGATCAAGAGGTTGCAAAGAGCAACTCATTATGGACTCGGTAGTTGCAACTTGAGGCCAAAAAACCTCTTTAGTTGCATCGATTATGTCAAGGCTTTCAATAGCGTCCCGCTCATCTGGCTGATCGATGTCCTACGTCTCTATCGGATCCATCTGAAACTAATAAAGACGACAGTCATGGAAGGATGGCATACCATTAGCTCGCTCCCCTGAGGGTGCTAATGCCTCAGCCCCTATCCGTACACGGAGGGGCACCTTCCAGGGGGATTCATTGGGTTCTGGGGTACTGAATCCCATTTTCATGGCTACTAAATGATGGTAGAGGGGATGGTTTCGCAATAAAATATAGCCTTCATGCTGTCTGCAACATGACACAGTTCATATACTTTTATGGCTTCAAGTCGTATGTTGGTACTGGCAGACACAGTAGAAGACATTTTTACCTGTGATATTCGGATCGAATTTGGATTAGACAAGTATCGAATCCATGCCATCCGCAAAAATCCCCATAAGCCGCATGCCGGAGATTACTTTGGTGACCTCAACATCCCAGCTGCGACCGAGACTGACTTCTACAAGTACCTAGCAATTCTGGAAGGAACCATCGCACGAGTTGGTGATCTAAAGGATTCTCTGCTGTCCGAATTTTCACGTCGTGTAAAGCTGGTACTGAAATCGCATCTCTCGGGGAAGAATAAAACAAGCGCAATGAATGTATTTGCTATCTCTTCACTAGCTTATGCGTGGGCGAAGACCCATCAGGAAAACATTCAATGGCGGATACGGGTTACTATGTTCAAACTCCGAATGCGCCGCCCCTATTTTGCCGTTGAGCGGATGGATCTGACTCGTGATATCCAACGCAGGAGCATGGTTGACGTGGCCGCACAACAACACTCCTAAATCGACTCGCTACGCGCTTATCTTTACAGCAAAGAGCTGGCGAGTCCCTCGCATGCAGCTGTTTGTTAGGCAGACGCGATCCTCTGAGTGGAGCGAAGTCAGACCAAGAGTGGAACGATGAATGGAAGACGAGACGAGATGTCAACCGCCTTTGACAGTCATTTGTCGATTTGCAATTGTCGAACAGATGGCTGTGTGTTGGAGAGCTCAAAACTACCTGCGCAAAATGTGTAGTTCGGTGTTAACGTCGTGGGACCATCTCATTTCTGGCTGCATTGTAATGACGCCGGTACAACATATGAACAGGCATAATGCTGTATGTAAGGTGATCCAGCAAAACCTTGCATACAAGAAGCACTTGATAGTTCAACTTACAGTATGCATTGGGACCCGCAAATACTAACTGATCGCCATATACTACAAACCAAGCCTGACGTGCAGTTGGTTGACAAAAAGGGTTGCTCCGGGTATGTGTATTATCGATTTTGTGCTTCTTCGTTTTCTTCAGCCTTTATCCCGTTCACAAGTGGGGTCGGCTCGATATATTATTCATATTGTTACCTCCAACAATAGCAGCCTCGAACCGAAATACATGGAGAACGAGGAGAAATATGAGCCACTAGCTTGGGAAATCAAAGAAATTTGACGACTCGTGAAAGTGGTTGTATTTCCCATAATATTGTCAGCGACAGGTATTGTACCCAAATACAAAACGGTTTGCCTTGATATCCTGGGACTCTCACACAGTCCGGTTCAAACCATGTGGAATCCACCATTCTACATACTTGTTCGATGTTGCGGGGATTTCTCGATGGATTCTCGCACTAACCTATCACTGGCCCCCACCACCAGCGCCCCTTTAGCTTTTAAGTATGTAGGAGTGTCCAGGTCAAATGCTTGCCACTTAGCGCTGGTATTAGATAAAAACCAACATATGCCCAGATTGTGACAACTTGGAAAATAATCGTTGTTGGCAATCCTATTGGATCAGGGCCTTGAATTTTGTTACAGCATTAGAATACCCTGTCGGAGGCAATGTTAGTATTATGCTCATCATCATCTTTAACGGCGCAACAACCGCTATCAGGTCTAGGCCTGCTTTAATAAGGAACTCCAGACACTCTGGTTTTGCGCCGAGGTCCACCAATTCGATATCCCTAAAAGGTATCTGGCGTCCTGACCTACGCCATCGCTCCATCTTAGGCATGGTCTCCCTTTTCCTCTTTTTTCTTTCTCTACCATAGATATTGCCCTTATAGACTTTCTGACCGGCCCACCGTAACCTATTGATTTTATCCACAACCACATCCACGGTCATGGATTTCGTCCTTATGTAGGCTAGGGAATCGTCCATCCTCATGTACCGGACCAAAAATTCTTCGGAGGATTCGTCTCTCGAACGCGGTCAAGAGTTCGCAATTTTTCTTGCTAAGAACCCAAGTTTCCGAGGAATACATGAGGACTGGCAGGATCATTGTCTTGCACAGTAAAAGCTTTGAGCCTATGGTGAGACGTTTCGAGCGGAACAGTTTTTGTAAGCTGAAATAGGCTCTGTTGGCTGACAACAACCGTGCGCGGATTTCATCATCGTAGCTGTTATCGGTTGTGATTTTCGACCCTAGATAGGATAAATTATCAATGGTCTCAAAGTTGTAGCCTCCTATCCTCATTCTTCCCGTTTGACCAGTGCGGTTTGATGTTGTTGGTTGGTTGGTTTTTGGTGCTGACGTTGCCACCATATACTTTGTCTTCCCTTCATTGATCTGCAGTCCAAGATCTCGAGCCGCCTGCTCGATCTGGATGAAGGCAGTTTGTACGCCTCGTCGTTCTTCCCATGATGTCGATATCGTCAGCATAGGCCGGTAGTTGGGTGGACTTAAATAGCATCGTACCCTTCGCATTTACGTCAGCATCGTGGATCACTTTCTCCAGGGCCAAGTTAAAGAGGACACATGGAATGGCATGCCCCTGTCTTAGACCGTTGTTGATGTTGAATGGTCTTGAGAGTGGTCCTGCTGCTTTTATCTGGCATCGTACATTGGTCAGGGTCAGCCTAGTCAGTCTTATCAACTTCGTCGGCATACCGAATTCCCTCAGGGCCGTGTACATTTGTACCCTGCTAAATGCTAACATAGGCGGCTTTAAAGCCGATGAAAATGTCCATATTCCAACAGTTTTTCCATCGCTTGCCGCAGATAGAAGATCTGATCTGTTGTTGATTTGCCTGGAGTGAAGCGCTCGCCTCTGATTATTGCCCTGATTGGTTCGGGTACTTATTCACAGCTGGGTCGACTGGTATCTGCAATCAAGTCATGATGCAAATCCCATTGCCATCTGCGAAATTTGAGTCGCGGCTGTCCTGTGGTCTAACAACTCTTAGGGTGTCCACCTCAGTCAACACTGCGGAACGGGTTCCGGTCCTGTGGGGAAATGGCCGAGAGACGCAATGACGGCATCATTACGAAAGGAAATTAGTCCGGCCCACAATAATCCTCACTGGCATCTATGAAATAAGTTGCTGTGACTGCGACAAATTGTGCAAAAGAAAGGCCAAATGGGGCATCATGACAAGGTTGTGAGAGCACATAAGAGCCAAGTCGGGAAATTGTGTATTTCTTTTATAAAAATATTTGAGTGCATTTGTCCCATTAGAACCTAATGCGTAATATATGTATATATTATGTGAAAATATCCAATCCATGAATTTGCAAAGAAGCAACTTTGACTGATTAAAACTTTGTTAGTAATAGTGCGATTTCCACCAAACTTGGTGGGATCATGCTCTATACCATAGCCTACGTTTCAGCGTGATACTTAGATGAACTTAAGAGGGGGGGGGGGGGTTGCAGCGAATTGCTAACAAAATATAGTAATATACTATTATTGAGTATATTTCAACAGATATCGGTATGGAAGATATTTCGTAACCTAGGCACCATATACTGGCAGCCTCTTCATTTACTTGAGATTTTTCGGATGGGTAGTTTCTGAGAATGGGCCGTTAAAGAAATGACCACTGTCCACATCCGAATTCTCCACTTTTCCCACAAATGTCGAAACTAAGACCGGCTTTCGAAAGCACTGACCGATACCTTTCATTTGATACCCCACATGACTATATTTGATGAAAATAGAATTTACACCCCCCTTTTGCATGTATGGGGACTCCCCCCCTCTCCTCAAATTTGACGTAGAATTATGTAACTGGCTGTATGCGTGAGCATTCGCAGTTCACAACGGTCTCCGAGAAAATTGCGTGTGGCGGACAGACAGTTAGACAGATAGACAGTAAACCTATTTTATATTTTAATCAGGTTTTGTTCTACCCAAGACCTTAAAAAAAGGTATGGAAAAAGGTGACGAGTTAATGCAGTTAGATCAAGGGTAGTGCATGTTATTGAAGAGGGACATTCGGTAACGAAAAATAACTTAGAACTAGAACGACATGTGAATAAGGTCGATGTATATCGCGCCTGTTTCTAGCTCTGTTAAGCAGGTTTTATCGTGTAGTCCGCTTCCTTCTTTCTTAGCTGCTGGTTTCCTACTTCCATGGTTTTCGCTTTCATTTTTTGCAACGGTTGTAAAGTCGTTGGCGGACTGCCTAGTAGTCGCGCTTTCAGTTTCTCCCATTTAGCAAGTTACTCGCTCTTGCTAGTCTCACTCCTGACTCTCTGTGCCAGAAGTACTATGTAAGTGCGGGCTTTTCACCAAAATGGTTATCACGGATTTCACAGATTTCTCCCTGCCAAACTGTATTTGTGCATCCTCGAAAATCCACGATTGAACTTCATAGTGATTGCTCAAAATCGTGACCAAATTTGAGGTCTGTGCTTTCTGTCCACTACCATGTCCATTCATTGACGTTCTTAGTCTAGTATTACCGAAGGAATACTAGAGCAAGTGGAGGAAAATAAATGTCAAAAAAATACTGTAGCCTGAATGCTTTGAAATATGATGAAAATTTTGTTTACATTATTTAAACAACCGAAAGCAAGGCTTTACTTTCTGAAATCAGGCTTGTTAGACAGGAGGGGAAAGTAAACCTTACTGAGGACTACCATCACACCAGCGGTGTTTAACTCACGCATATTTAAAAGCTCTTTGAAAAGCATTACCTTTTCATTAATCGATAATCAAAACTTAATAGTCCTAAACGCATTTTAATCTGACACGTGGAAAATGTGGCTGCAGCAACCGCATTCGTAAATTTAGAAGCTGTTGGTTTACATTTAATTTAAGTAATGAACCTACTTTCTTCAACGTGGCCAGGCGAAATATCATCGACATCACGTTAGCATCTCCTGACATCGCGACTCTGATCGGAGAGTGGAGAGGATCAAACGATATCATACTCTCGGATCACAGACGCACTGATTTCGTAATGGGCATGGATCCACCTCCACCCACTCGATGTCGGAATCCGCGGAAGACAAATTGGGCGACGTATAAAATAGAACTGAGCACCCGAGTTACGATCCCTGGGAAGCGTATCAAATCCATTGCTGAAGTTGAGAAGACAACCCAGATGATCACAACTAGAATGAGAGGAGCTTTCGAAGAAAGCTGTCCACTCAAGACGCCAAAGAAGGGTAAAGCACCGTCGTGGAACACGGATTTGGCAAAACAGAGGAGAACGGCAAGGATGCTCCTCAATCGTGCTCTGAAGTGTGATTCAGGCACTAGCTGGAATCGCTATAAAGAGGCACAGAAGGTTTTGAAGAAGAGCATAAGACCAGCTAAACGATTATCATGGAAACGCTTTTGCGAAGAGACTAACTCTCTTGAGGCAACCTCAAAGCTGAAGCGAATTCTGGTTAAAGAACGTAGCCAGAAACTGGGTTATTTACGTTTACAGAACGGGAGGTACACAGAAAGCGATGAAGAAACGGCAAACCATTTGCTTGAAGTACACTTCCCAGGCAGCATCCAAAATCTAATCTCGTGGCCAACAGGTGCATACAGTCCTCAACCGAGAAACTAGAATCTGGCATGCAAAGTAGTATCACTGGAGCGAGTAAAATGGGCGTTTAACTCGCTCCATAGATATAAGTCTTGAGGTCCGGATGGCATAATTCCTGCGCTAGTAATAGAGGGAATGAATGCCCTGGGTCTACACATTCGAAATATATATCGCGCATGCTTAGTACACGTTTATATTCCAATTAAATGGCGTGATGTGAAGGTGTTATTCATTCCTAAATTATGGGAACCCACCTACACGGACGCAAAAAGCTTTCGACCGATCAGTCTCACGTCCTTTCTACTAAAAGGACTAGAAAGACTAGTAGATCTATTCATAATGGATACACACATTCCTAAGTGGCCACTTCACCATAAGCAACACGCCTACTCGAAAGACAAATCCACGGAGACAGCACTCCATGAACTTACGGCAAAAATTGAGAAGGCGATGTTCGAAAAAGAATACGCCTTAGGCACATTCATGGAAATCGAAGGTGCCTTCAATTGTGCCTCAATTGCGGCAATTTGTGATGCGGCAAGACAGCATGGAATCGAACCGCTGCTAATCAGTTGGATCCTTCACATGCTAGAGTGGAGGAAAATCCACATATTGGTCGGCCAGAAGTCTATTGAAGCAGGATGTCTCAAGGGCCTGCCCACAGGGAGAGGTTCTCTTTCCACTATTATGGCTCTTGGGAATGGATACGGTAATGGACATGCTGTGGCTCCTGGAGGACAAAAAAGTCTTTACGCAAGCATTTGCGGACGATCTAGCCGTAATAATTACCGGCAAGTTTGCGGACACAGTATGTGACCGCTTGAATGCAATTCTGCATGAAATCCACAGCCTCCGCAATGGACTCTCGGTGAAAGCTAGGAAGACTGGACTAGTAATGGTTACTAGGAACATCAGGTGGGGCAGCCATATGCTACCCAGCTTAGCAGGGGCGGAAATCCAGCTGGCATAAACAAGTACTTAAGAGTACATTTCGACTCTATGTTAATGTGGAAGCACCATATCCAGGAACGTAGGAATACGATAGGTAAGACCTGGGAACTTTCAACAAAACGGATATACTGGATGTATACATCCATAATAAAACCCATTTTGATGTATGCATGCATCGTCTGGTGGCCAAGACTGAACTTTGCTTACGGCAGGAAGCTGCTAACGGAGATTCAGAGACTTGGTTGAATGTGTACTACGCCGACTGTGGCACTTGAAGCTATCCTAAATTTACCCCCCATTCACAACGACGCGTATAAGCTCGATACCATTGGGGCGTGGAAAGGCGGCCAATCACACGGTCATGCGTCTATCTGGGAATTTCTTGACAAGCATCCGGACAAATGGCCATGAATCTTTTCAGATTACAGAGTTTATAATCTTCACCGACGGGTCAGTCATGAATTGTGGATCGGGCTCAGGGGTGTTCTCGGAGAATTGGATTATAGAACTGGCTGGAACTCTCGAAAAAATGACGACCATATTCCAGGCGGAGATATATGCCATTTCATTGACAGCAGAAAAATGTCTGCGACAAAAATGGAGGGGTCGCACCATTCGAATCTGTTCCGACAGGCGGGCGGCATTATCAGCACTAAATAGCAACGACATATCATGCCAGTTGGTGTGGAGTTGTCATCAGGTGCTGCTGAAACTAGGCCGACTGAACGAAACATTCCTGATGTGGGTACCGGGGCACTCTAACATCGTTGGTAATGAGGAGGCTGACAGACTGACTCGCCGAGGGTCTGGAGTCACAATGGTGGGGCCAGAACCAGCTCTTGGAATCCGACCATCTACTGCAAGGTCTACTCTGAAAGGTGAAATTGAAAGGATTCACGCAGCCGAGTGGAGAATTTTGGAATCTTGCCGACAGGCGAAAATCCTTGTGAAAGAGCCTAGGGCCACTAGAGCCGCATTTTTGTTGAGTCTTAAGAAGTGGGACATGAAAACCCTAGTAGGGCTTTTAACGGGACACTTCTTAAACTACCATATGGAAAAGATGTGAGGAGGAGGAGACGGCTCTGCACTTTTTATGCTGGCCGGCATCCTCAGATCTCAGACGAAGACACTTTGGCAAAGTTTTCTTCAATGAAAAATCTGCACACTCTCTGCCTCTGGAGAATGTTCTCAGATTTGCTAAAGCCTGCGAAAGTAAGCGGGATGCCATTGAATAGGCGATTTACGGGGATAGTACAATGGGCCTAGCAATGGTCTGAGTGCTCGGAGCTAGGGCTCCCCCCAGTAAACTAAACTAACTAACTAACTGTGCCATCGATTAGTATTATTAATTGTGCTTTGTAGTCAATATTCCTGGAAGATAACTAAAAGGCCAAAAAGACATCTTTTGCTATACACCTCAAATCATTAGAAATCTTCTGATTTGCTCATTATAAAAAAGTTCATTCCTGGCCCCAAATCAATATCAACTAAATGGAAATCGATAACGACAAAAGTAAAAGCGCCCATGGCTAACCTATTTTCATGCATCATCCAAGGTGAAAGCATTCCCACAGGCTATGAAACCCTAAAATAGCCAAATAAAACCTCCTTTAAAATTTTCAAATACCCAAGGGCAAAACAACCCCATGATGATTCTTTGGTTCTATGGCGATGCGCACCAAAAACAAAATTAACGGATTTCATGATTTGAATTTCTAATTTAAGTAGTTAGCTTTCGAGGACTCGACATAGGAAGCCAATGTTTTAACCGTCTTAGCCATTTACCAGGAAGTTTTGTCTGTTCGACTCCCGACAAGAGTCTGTTGGATGTTGCAGAATTATTTCGCTTTACAATGGTTGGCAATCAATTATAAATTGCGGCCCAGGATATATTAAATTGACCATGACAGGTGCTAGCTAAGCAGGCATAAATTACCCGAAAATTAATTGTTAATTATAAATTTTCAATGTTGTTATTGTTGGTTGCCTAAGGCAATGGTGTCCAGTTTAGGTGTCTTCAAAGCTGGGCTTCGCTTCGTAGAGATTAGCGCCGGATTAAGATGTCGAGGGTACGCTCGTTGGTATTCACTGCCTGGAGATTACGTTAATGAAAACGCTTTGAGGAGTGGAAACAACTTTGTTCCGGTGTAGGGAGAAAGTCGTGTTACAAATGAAATGTTGAGAAGTAAATAAAATAGGGTGAAAACTGGAAGTAAATTGCCTTCTTTGGGTTGATTTGGAAATGAAGTTTAGATCTGCTTTTCAGACGAATTTATTAGGTTCGAGTGAAGTCCCTAGAATCCTTAATTCTTCCTTAATTTTATTTACTTGCGAAAATATGTAGAGTTAAAAAAATTCTGTAAGTTCTTACGTTTACGTATAAATGCCGGTAAGGATACTTAGATATAGTGTAGAATATTTGGGCAAAACAATTTTTCGATACTCGCAGTCGTTCGGAAATTACAGTGTTAAACAAGTGAAGTGTGGTATGTTAGATTTATATCGACCCCCGTAATGAAGTACGAATTTAACAATCTGAATGACGTTCGAATGAATTCGCTAAACGAGCGAAAATTGAAGCCAAGACTTTATATGTGTTTTTCAAGAAACCTAAGGTATAGCAGATTAATGGTCAGTTCAGTTCGCTCCGAGTTCTCGCCAGGTGTAACATGATACACCCCGAAGAGATGTCATTGGAAGAAGAAGGCAGCTCTCCAGAGCGGCAAGCATTGAATTGGAAAAAATCGAGGAGCTGAAACAAGAAGAGGTCGCAATGGTCCAAAAGCTCGACTGTCAGCAAAACATCATAAAGCAGCTAGAGGAACGCTTGGCATCCCTCGAAGGGAGGATACCAATCGCAACGTCGGAACAGCAGCAACGACAACATCTGCCACATGGAGAACGCGAACAACGGCAACATCATTGTGAACAACGGCAACATCAATATGAAGAACAATAACACGAGTAACATGTGGAGCAAAAACAAAAGGAGCAACAACGTCATCAAGATGGAGAGATGTTCGTCGAAGTCGTCATCCAAGAAGAGGAAGGCAACGAATTCAACTTCGTCCGGTGGAGGAAAAAGAAAAATAAAGAGAAGGTGAGTGTAAGTAGAGTAAATGCCTCTGCGGCAAACCCTCAGGCACCCTCCCCCTAGGCTACCCGCACAAAAAAGGCAAAAATACGGCCCATCACTGGGTATAAAATCAATGTTCCTCAATTCTTGAGATACTAAAAGAGAAAGGGTTAAAAACAACCCTAAAAAATACGAGGGCCGATAGGCGCTCCTTTTTGCTCAAAGCCTTGAGGATCATGCAGCGATCTTCAATCTTATTAAGGAAAAAGGACTGCATGCCACGATCAGTACTCCTCCGGCTTTAAGGAGTCAGTCCTTAGTCATCCGTGGTCTTCACAGAGAGACAGACCCGGCTGACATAATGCGCGAACTCAACGAAGAGTACCCGCACCTAAAGTTGAAAAGCGTGTCGAATCTAGTCACGCGAGCCGACAAACTTGTTCACAGTCTGAATCCGGCGCTTCCGTTGAAGTCGCAATCGGGGGTGTTCATGGCTACTTTCGAGCCAGAACAAGAGCTAAATGAAGCATTTAAGGTGAAATATATCCTTCACCAGAAAACTTCGCTTGAGAAATTCAAGCCGATTCAAGTAGTGCAGTGCTACAACTGCCAAAACTTCGGGCATATCGCCATCAATTGCTCCATCGTGCACCGGGGGCAAACCGAGCGTTCCTTACGCTCAAGCAGCTAGGAATACTCTCCCTAGAACCGCGGCCCCCCAAACTCCTCTTACACAAACAACTAGAAACACTACTTCTAGAACTACAGGCCCTCAAGTCCCTCAAGGCAACAAGTTGGCCTTCAAAAACTTGGTCGAAATGCTTGCTTTGGCCCAAACAAATGAACAACGACAATTAGCCGCTATCCAACTTTTGATGAGTCTATGGAGTTAAAAATCGTCACTTTTAAATTCGCGTCCTTGGTCTCACAAGCCCAACGTTCCACTGCACAAGAGTGGGTCGATTTCCTGAAAGCAGACTTCTTTTGTGCTTTAGAGACACATTTAAAAAGCAGGCACATCGTTAATTTTACCGGATATAACATTATCGAGAAAGTGATCCGTGATGCTGAGGTAAATGCAAGAGGTACGATCCTCTTTAAGTCCACCGAACTACTGGCCTATGCTGACGATATCGACATCATGGGAAGAACCACCCGAGATGTACAAACTGCCTTCATCCAGATCGAGACGCGGCGCAAGATCTTGGGCTGCATATCAATGAAGGCAAGACAAAGTATATGGTGGTAACGTCAGCACCGAAGACGAATCAACCAACAACATCAAACCCCACTGGTCAAACACGAAGAAGAATAAGGATAGGAGAATACAACTTTGAGACCGTTGATAATTTCTCTTATCTAGGGCCGAAAATCACAATCGATAACAGCTACGATGATGAAATCCGCGCACGGTTGATGTCAGCCAATAGAGCCTATTTTGGCTTAGAAAAACTGTTCCGCTCGAAACGTCTTACCATAGAGTCAAAGCTCTTACTGTACAAGACAATGATCTTGCCAGTCCTCATGTATTCCTCGGAGACTTGGGTTCTTAGCAAGAAAAATTGCGAACTCTTGGCCGCGTTTGAGAGAAGAATAAAATAACCGTCCGGTTGTGGATAGAATCCGGCTCAATAGGTTACAGTGGGCGGGTCACTTAATCCAAAAAAATGAGGATGATTCAGACCGGAAAGTCTATAAGGGCAATATCTATGGTAGGATAAGAAGACGAGGCAGACGCTGCCTAAGATGGAGCGATGGCGGATATCGAATTGGTGGACCTCGGCGCAAAGCCGGAATGTCTGGAGTTCCTTATTAAGGCAGGCCTAGACAGGCTGTTGCGCCGTTGATGATGATGATGATAACATTATCCGAGACGACACCAAGAGTGGTACCATCCTTTTAGTCAGTAAAGACTATGCATTTGAGGAAGTCTCCATCAAAAGCTTGCAGACCTGTCCCGCGGCAGCGCTTTAGTTAAAATTAACGACAATAAAGGCATCTTAATAGCTGCAGTCTACATAAAATGTAACTCCCCCTCTGCCAAGACTTACAAATCTAGAGCGACCTCCAGTCAAAATCTACATACCTAATTTTTGGTGGGGACTTTAACTCACGGTACACTTCCCGGGGCAAGGCCTGCAAGTCAGTCAATACTTGACTATTTTCTAATGTCCGCAGACGCCACTCTCACACTGCAGGTGTTAACGTGCAAAACTTTTCCAGAAATGTCCCATCACTTCGCAGTTAAACTTATACTTTCCCTAAACTCTCAACTGGAAAAGCGAGTACCCAGCACAATAAGATCATTCGCCCATGCTAACTGAGATAAATTCAGGGCAGAATTAGCACCACAGCTAAACCTGAAATAAATCACTGTCTCGCAAAATCTAACGGACAAAGAAATCGATGAGGCCATCATCTTGGCTACTGATGCCATCAACTCTGCACGCAGAAACACAGAGCTCCTCAAAATCGATGAGATTCAGTCTAATAAACTGCCGCACGAGATAATGAAACACTTGAAAGTCAGGCAACTCTGGCGCAGAAATCTCAAGCGAAATTTCCACAAAAATAGCAACAGAACTAACACGGAATATAAAGTCTTAATTTCTCGGATGAGCTGCCTTAGTACATTAATCCGTCAAATGGTGGAACCGTAGCAAGTAACTCACCCGCGAGCTAGCAGATGTGAAACCCGGATCTAATATGTTTGAACACATAAATAAGCTGACAAGCCGCAAAAGATCCAAAAACTTCGTTCTGACCAAGAACAATGAAAACATCGGCAGTGACGCTAGGAAAGCTCAAATACTCGCGGAGTCTTTCCTAAAGTCTCCTACACCTAGTAACAACCAGGCCGTCAGTCAGATTGTAAACGCGACAATCAAAGACTTTCTTCATGAGCATTTACTCAAACTAACTACCTTCTCCACCTTGAACCCATCCTGCAAACGAAATAACCCAAAATCCTTTTTGAGTTTATCACAGCTTGCAGCCATCACTAAAAGCCTTAACGGCAAAAAATCAACCGGACCAGATGACATAGTAAATATTGTCATCAAAAACCTTCCTAAGACATCAATGAAGTTCCTTCTTGCAGTCTTCAACAACTACATCAATAATGGTTACTTCTCACTACTTGGAAAGTAGCAAAGGTAATCGCCATTATTTTTTTAATGGCGGTTCCCACGAACCACAAAACTTCAGGCCCGTCTCTCTCCACTCCAACTTGGGCAAGCTCTTCGGAAAAGCATGGACAGTGGGATTAGTCCAACATTGCGATCGGAAAAACATTATTCCGAACCATCAATTCGGGTTCCGGACAAAGCACAGGACCCAATACGCACTAAGCTACCTTCACGATTCAGTGAGTAGCAGACTTAACGTCAATAGCAATCCCACAGTAGTGTGTGCATTAGACCTTGAAAAGGCACTTGATTCCGTGTGGGTCAACGGACTCATCTTCAAATTAATCAGTCTTGATTTCCCTATCCAGGTGACCAGACTTATAATAAGTTTCTTCGAAGATAGGCATTTTTACGTCAGCGTGAGGAATGATCATTCCTCCGATCTCCTACCGGTCACTTCTGGAGTACCGCAGGGATCCATTTCAGGACCTACACTTTCCAACATTTTCACGGCCGACGCTTCAATCCCAGAGAGCGGCCCAGAACTATTACAGTTCGCTGATTACACGCTTATCTTCTTGTCGAGCCTCCGACCCGGTAAGGCAGCTAATGCTACAGAGAAATACTTAACAGATCTCTGCAAGTACTACCAGACCTGGGAGATAAAAATCAACGAGGCCAAAACACAGGTTATTACTCTTCGGAGAAAATCTAGATACTTGGGATCTAGATCTATCCACAACAAAGCTAAACGCTTAAAACTACGCATCGGGAATCCCGTTGTAAACAGTTCACAAAAAATTAAATACTTGGGTAAGTAAAATCTACTCTATTCTTCGGAAAAGAGTAGGACTTTGAACTAAATCTAAACTGACTCTATACAAAGTCCTCATAAGACCGATTCTTTGCTACGGAGCCCCTACATGGATCTCTTGCTCGACCAAAGCTATGAAGAAGTGCGAGTCCTTTGACCGCAAAATTTTGAGACACTGCGTCGGCTTGTCGTACAATTGGAAAACCAAGAAGTGCGGGCGCAACGTCGAAGTGTACAGGCGAGCAAAAGTTAAATCTCTTCGAGAGTTCACTCTTAACCTGTTAGAAAGATTCTTCGAAAGAACGGAGAATCACCCCAATCCACACATGAGGCAACTTTATCTGGAGGGTAACTCCACCCCATTAGCCATATTCTTAAGGCCTTGCCAAATTGTGAGCTTTGCATTAAAACCCGCCATTGTCTCCCTCTTCGACACTCCTTTGTGTAAAACAAAACCTTATTAAAATCGATTTAATGTCTGTCTGTCACATGTACTTTTCTCCAAAACAGCTGACCCGATCCGACCGAAATTGGGTGGACAGATGGGAACTATGAAATCCCACGCATACAGTGAGTGGCAAAGGGGGATTCAAATTATTTTTTCACCGGATATAGTCGTGTAGGGTATCAAATGAAAGGTCTCAATTTTTACTTTCCGAAATTGACATTAGTTTTGGCGTGAATTGCAAAGTGCGTGAGCAAGGAGTCATAATGTACGCCCTTAAAGTGAGACAGGACTCATTTTCGGAATCTAAACACAGAACCTTATTAAAATCGGTTTACTGTCTGTCTGTCTGTCCGTCCGTCTGTCTGTCTGCCACACGCAGTTTTCTCGAAGACGGTTGTAGCTATTGACACCAAATTTGGTAGAAAGGTGGGAACTGTGAACGCTCACACATGCAGTGAGTTACATCCTTTCACGTTGGATTTAAGGGGGGGTCCGCATACATGGAAAAGGGGGTGTACAATTTTTTTTCATCAAATATAGTCATGTGGGGTATCAAATTAAATGTCTCGGTTAGTGCTTTTCGAAGCTGGTCTTAGTTTTGAAATTTGTTGGAAAGGTGGGGAGTGGGGCGGGGGGGGGGGGGGGGAAGTGATCATATCTTTAAGGGGGCTACTCTCAGGACCGAAAAATCTGAAGAAAACCAGGAGGCTGCCACTATATGGTGCCTGGACTCCAAAATACCTTACCCTAATGTGCTTCTAAAAGTACTAACCGAGACCTTTAATTTGATACCCCACATGACTATATTTGATGAAAAAAAAAAATTACACTCCCCTTTTGCATGTATGGGGACCCCTCTTAAATTCGATGTAAGAGGATGTAACTCACTATTTGCGTGAGCGTTTACAATCCCCAACTTCCTACCAAATTTGGTGTCAATCGCTACAAACGAGAAAAATGGGTGTGACGGACAGACAGACAGACAGAAAGGAGGTCCTCGAAACTGCGGATAAAATTGTTGGAAATAAAGCACCTGGCTTGGATAGCATCTCCAATAAAGCTCTCAGGTCAAAATAGCTCCAAATATGTTTACCGAGGCGTTGACTACATGCCTTAAAAAAGGAGCATTTCCTACACAAGGGAAGAAGCAGAAATTAATACTAGTCCCCAAGCCAAGCAAACTTTTGGGTGAAGCTTCGTCCTACAGACCGATATGTCTTCTAAATAATACTGGCAAACCATTCGAACGAATAATCTACAACAGATTAATTCGAATTGCCGAAAAGGATGGCGGTTTCTACGAAAATCAATTCGGTTTTCGAAAGAGGAGGTCTACAACGGATGCACTTGTCC
This sequence comes from Hermetia illucens, assembly GCF_905115235.1. Classification (NCBI taxonomy): domain Eukaryota; kingdom Metazoa; phylum Arthropoda; class Insecta; order Diptera; family Stratiomyidae; genus Hermetia; species Hermetia illucens. The sequence continues at coordinate 6,272 of NW_024037043.1, read as the reverse complement.
TAGTAGCGAACACAGCTAACACCGCGCAGATGAGGGCAACTGTTGTGCAGTGATTACACTTGATGTGAAGAATGCCTTCAATTGTGTTAGATGGAGCAAGATACTTGAGTCCCTAATTAATTTAGGCGGGGCGAAGTACCTGGTGCTTGTTGTTGACTTCTTGACCGATAGGATTCTTGTGCTGCGAATCAAATGAAGGAATGAAATCATACCAAATGACGTGCGGAGTTCCACAAGGGTCTGTCCTAGGGCCACTCTTGTGGATAATTATGTATAACGGAGTACTGACCCTGGATCTTCCTACTGGTGTGGACTCCATTAGTTTCGTGGACGATATTCGTGTGACGGTTAACTCACTTCGCATAATGAGATAAGGGGCAGGTGTACTGCGCAGCTCATCGGCAATTTAGATCCTTGGCTGAATCGAAAGCGTGGTGAGATTTATTGTTTTCTTAGCTAATCTCTAAATAACCGTGAGGATTTTATGACCTAGCTACCGGAAGACGCGATTTCCTGGTTGTGTATTTTGCAATGGAGTGGCGGACGACGCCGATCATACCGTTTTCCAAGTATAAGAAGGGATGGGTTTCGTCACTAACTTTATGCAAACACAGGTTAGCTCTCTCCAGACAATTTTATTGAAGAGATGCTAAGGATTGCTTACAGATGGAGTTGTATTGCGCAATACTTTGGGGTTCTTCTTGTTGTAAAGAAAATTGAGCTCGACTGGTTCCTTGAACTAAAAACTTCTTCTTCTCCCTTCTCGTTGGTGGCTGGAATTCCCTGCCTTGAAGGCTCTCTAAGCCAAGAGAGTGGGGGCGATACCACAAAGTAATGTGTCAAATGGCTCGAAACTAGTTCTTTAATAATGAGGAGGATGTTTGGATGGTAGTCCGACCGCGAACCATTGCGGAAGTCTAACACTCTGTGCGTAAACCTAACCGAACTTAACTTTACCAAAAGAAAAATGCCAGTCAGACGAAACGTGACACTAAATGATAGCAATTTCGAACAAGTCAAGTTTTGCGTATTTAGGATAACTTTCATTCAGCTGCGAGACATTGGATATATACCAGGCCGGAAAGCAAAAAAATTAATGTTCTCGAATGCCGAGTCATCAAGAGTCATCATAGGTGCAGTGAGGGTGGATGCCAGATGGCGAATAAGTTGTACCCATTATAGGACAAATTAGAAGCTGCCATCCATATGAACTGGACAAGAGATATGGAGCGTTTGGACGACAATAGAATTCTCAGGCGCTTAATCAAAGGCGTAGGAGAAAGGTGAAGAAAGGTGAAGACAGATGGAAGGAGTCAATGGACGACGCAAGGTACACGCTGGTCGGTTTTCAAAACTCGAAATCGCGGTCGCTGGTCCGAAAAGAATGGAGACGAAAATTTCGGGGTCAAGGAACGACATCGAACTCTAGTGCAATCAAAGAAGAAGGAGGAACCAGATTAATGTCCTCACAAGTAAAAGTATCGAAGATTTAAAAAATGTTCACACCACATACTATGTGCTTAAATATTCTTCCCCATTTTCAGAATATTTCAGTTTCGAATTTCCTCCAATTCTTGATATGTTTTTCAAGAAGAAATCGAAGCATATTTTGTTTCTTAATTTTTCAGTTGTTGACATCAATATCCCTTATGGTCGAAAGTCTTCCAAGTAGCTCCGGTGCTCTCTGAATTATAAAGAAATGAAAAGAGGCATCTTCCATTTGGGAATGAATAGAAATAATATACATCGAAAATAAAATATCTCTGGTTGTCGAACATCGTGAATTCTCAAAAGGACCACGTCGTGACATGTATAAAAATAGAATATAAAGATGTTTCCTAAAGTTCCTCCTCTGATTGTAGTTCTCAGAAATGTTCTTCCGAAATCATAAAAAGTAAAATAATTCCAACTGCTGAAAGGAGCGGAAGTAAATAGAACAATTCCTTGAAGAGGGAGAAAGTTGTGAAAAGTTTTAATGGTTTTGTGGAACTTCCCCAGTCGGTCGAAATGACAAGCAATATTGTTTTCTAATTCTTATAGAATTATTGCGATTGGAAGTGCGGAAGGAATAAAATAGAATTTACTTCTGTTGGAAAGTAATAAAAGTACCATACAAAGATGAATACAGCAAGTGGATGGAAAAAGTGCTCAAAAAAGGGTTCATTAATTTTCCCAAGTATACTTTTAAAATAGCGGCCGTCACAGATGGAATCGACAACCTATGCTCCTTGATGATTACATGGAAATGCCGCACTACTATCTTTTCAGAACAGATGATCACGAGGCTACTGGGCTTTGTCTCCAGGAAGCAAACATAAATCCAAAAGGAGAACAGCATGGATGCTTGAGTTTGGCGTGATATATACATATACGATTTGGTTAAAACTATAGTTGGAATAGTCTTTGTTCTTATAGATATTAGAGCACTGGCGGAGGATCTTCTGTTTTTTTAGCTCTCAGCTAGCGGACCAGAAGATGAAGGAGAGGTCTGATCAACTGTTTGATACATTGCTTTATTTCTGGACTTTTAAGTACGCTATTTTAGGATGGGCCGCAGCGATTGACACCGCTTGCACTCTCAGTGCCTATGCATGGTATAAGCGAAAAATACCGGAGTTCATTGTTACCTCTAGGTAGGTGTGACAATGGCAGTTGATAGAGATATACCAAGGAAAGGACGGCAATGTCAGTGGACAACCGCATACTTTCCGCCACCGAATGGGATGCTAAAACGCCAGCATCGGACGCTGAAGGCAGCCATTATGGCGCGCGGCGAGCCGCGCTTGACGTACAACTTACCTGCCATTCTGCTTGGCTCCCGAACAGCTGCCCAGGCGGAGTTCTATGCCAGCTCCGTTGAGCTGGTATACGGGGAGAAGCTTTGACTCCCGGTGACTGGGTCCTCGACAAGAAGGCCTGTTTAGAGAGACTGGATTGTTGCGCCTACTGCGGCTATGCGGATCGCAAATTAAGGCCGCCGTGACCATCTCGTCACGCGTAGCCAGCGATTCACACCCTTTGGAGGCTTGAAGTTTGCACCAACTGGGCAAATATGCGGCATGCCCATCGGACGCGGATGGCCATGAGGCCAGTGAGAGAGGTGGACTATGCCCATTTGATCGAGGCTAGTGAGCTAGCTCCGATCGTCACAAGTAAAAGAAAATAAATAAATATATTGTGTGACCATATATTCAGTTAGATATTATATATGTCCCAGGGTGAAATGTGGATTGGTAACCACCATGGAGTATAAAACCTGGGAAACACCTGCTGAACCAGCATCAACAGCTTTACTATCAAACCCAACCTCCGCGTTCATATGGTAATCGCTGAGAGCCCTTTCTTAACGAAAAGCAGCAGATGGAGAAGGATGAAGGCGAGGCCCCCGCAACTAAAAACGAAACAAATTGTACCAACTGATCCTCCAGATTGGAGATTGGGTAAGGCCGACAACCCTACATGGAAAATAACTTGTTACGAAGCGACGAAAGGAGCCTCGGACTAGACTGACAACACAACGATGAACTCGACAACGAAAACGGAATAACGATTTCCGCATTTTCTCACGGAACATGCGCTTTCTGTATAGAGCATGAATACAAGCCTGCGTGGGCTCCCATAGCTTACATCAAAATACAAATGATAGCGGGGGGGAACTAATGGAGTTAACACTGAAGCCATCTATAACACAGCCTTCCGTAATACCTATAATGGGGAATGCCGCAACAACTGCAGTCAACAGAGGTCCTCTAGATAAAGCATCGACAAATGATCTTCACGATCACCTGAAGAACGTTATCTTTGATACGGCCACGAACATACTTGACCCCCGTCTGAAAAAGAGTCGGAACGGCTTTTTAGCCGATGAATGTAAGCTACCAACTCCGTCGAGTGGAGAAGGGTCTTCACAGACGACTATAATAGTATATTATAGCAGAAAGGATGATCCCTCCCGGAAAGTCTGGAAGGAAATTGTCCATGGTAGAAAAAGAAGACAAGGCAGACCCTGCCTGAAGTAAAGCAATAGCGTAGGCCAAGAAGCCATACAGCTTTTAGCAAGACCGAATTGATGGATATATGTGTATTACATCGAAGTACAGATCATCATCGGAACAAATTTTTCTGATTTCTTTGAACACGCCAGGAGGAGAAGACATGCTGAAATCAGTTCGCTACATACTTGCAGAATTACTTTAGTACATTAGCGGACAATCTGCTTAATGGTATCTGATACAATGTTGTTGAATGGGGACATGACTGCACCGAGTCTAGATATAAGGATCCGGTTACTGAGCTTCCTGTTTGCTTTTTGGAAATTCAAAACTGTTGATCGCGACATCATGGTCACTGATGCTGAGGATATTTTCAAATTAGGGCAAGGATTAGCAATAATGCAGTTGGCAATGATGAAATGGTACTGACAGGAGTGACAATAATCTTTATAGAAGGTGGAAAGGGCTGAGCTAAATTGCCCATGTTAATGCCTAAGCGATCGTTTGTTAGAAAGCAGTGGTGCTATTTCTCATTCTGGTGCGACCGCACATTTCGCTGGCCCCCACCGGTATCCGCCTATTATTTAGTATCAGGCTTTAACTTGGGCTCCTTGTTAGGAGACGCAAATGAATTAGGTCCTTTGAAAATTGTGGGTATCGATTGATTTGCTTGGAACAATAAATGACGAAGTTCAGTTGGCTTTTAAAAGAAATAAGATTGACTTCGAATGGTTTGAAGATATAAGTTAGTGGAAAATAATGGTAAGACACGAATTTTTCGATGACCCTTGTGACGAGGATTGCATTGTAGGCGGTCAGTACGGAAAAAGGTGAAGTAGCTAAGTAAGCTAATGGTGAATTGCGTTATCAGATTACTTCACAACTTAGTGCAACCTAGATGAAGTGGCGCTCCACAACTAACGTTTTTTATGATCGACGAATCAATGAACGTCTCATGACGAAAAGTTGCCCTCTATGATTCTGAGTGTTCGCCGACTATAAAACGCAATGAGCGGTGCCTCGCGATAATGAAGATGCACATGTTTTGTTGAACTGGTGTCGGATCCTGCCATGATCACATCCGAAATGAGGATATCCGCGGTTGATATCGGGTTGCATTGATCGTGAAAGATTACGAGTGAGGCGTCTTCGATGGTATGGTCACGTGATTTGTGCTAACGAGAATTCAGTTGCCAAGATTGGTCTGAAAATTGTAGTCGATGGGAAAGGCCAAAAGGTCGGCCTAAATAACGATGGCTTAATACGCTGGATGGGGATTTGAAAGCGTCGCGACTGGATCCAAATCAAAACTAAATGATGCATTTCATCAAGATGAACCCACCCTGGTTCTGAATGGGACAAAGGCTGAAGAGGAAGAGGTATTAAAAAGTAAGGCTGCATTACTGTACGCGTCTCAGTTGTAGTCCTATTATTCGGATCGAAGGCGGGTTTATTAGAAACCGAGAGATAGTCACTCTATATTCTAAGTGAAGTAATTCCTTAAAGCGCACATGTTTCAAAATTATTAGAAGATCTAACGAATGTGGGTGTAACAAGTCGGGAAATCGGAAGCTAGACGCTTCAGGTATGAAAGGTTTTGTGTATTTCTTTTATAAAGAGGTTTGGGTGTGCATTTGTCCCATTAGCATGTAGCACGTAAAATATGCATATATTATATCAAAATAGCCACTTTCAAGTGATATTGACATTCATAGTCTCGAATTTGCAGAGAAGCGACAGCTTTGACCTAGTATTACTTTGTTAGTAATAGTGCGATTTTTACCAAATTTAACAGGATCATGCCCTATTCTGTAGCCTATATTGTTGCGAAATTTTGTGATTCTAGGGTGAACTTAAGGGGGGTTTTCCTGTCAATTACTAAAAATTATAGTAATGTACTATTATTAACTTTATTTGAACAGGTATCGGTATGGAGGGTATTTCGGAGCCTAGGCACCATATAGTGACAACCCCCTGATTTTTTTTAGATTTTTCGGTTGGGTAGTTTCTGAGAATGGGTTCGTTAAAAAAATGACCACTTTCAACCCCCCGCACTCCCCACCTTTTCAACAAATGTCAAAATTAAGACTGGCTTCGAAAAGTACTAATCGAGACCTTTAATTTGATACCCCACATGACTATATTTGATGAAAAAAAAATTTACACCCTCCCTTTGCATGTATGGGGACCCCCCTTAAATTCGTCGTAAAAGGATGTAACTCACTATATGCGTGAGCGTTCACAATTCCCACCTTTCTACCAAATTTGGTGCCAATCGCT